>NW_022881700.1:0-46457 GCF_009870125.1 Drosophila pseudoobscura | reverse complement strand
CATTGTGGTTTGGGCTTTTGTAAGCCCAAAGCCGCGGAGCTGCGCTGCCAGTGACGCCGGCAGCGGAGCGGCAGAACTATGTGTTCTTATCTCTTATATGTTAATATGTATATGCTCAGCGCTGTTGGCAGCGAGAGCGCGAGGGAAGATATATGTGTGTATGCATGTATATTAGTGCCGTCAAGTCATGGGAACATGCTGACGCTGCACTTGGGTCGCTCGAGGCATTCTTGAGTGAATCGTAATACGATCACCCAGAATGTCTGGGACTTTATTGTTACGTAAACACTGAAACAAAGTGTTACAGTGTGTATTCTTTAAGTACCGTCGGTACAGTGGGTATTCGAAATAATGAATACTTTACTTTACTTTAATATGAGCATACTACATCTCCCTCCTTTTGAAAAATAACGTAATATAATGAAGTTATTTTATTTTTAGCTTTTACTATATATGTATACGAGTTATGTATTCTTAAAAAGACAATTTATATATATATTTTTTTTTCTTTTTTTAGTCAATTATTAGAATATTGAATTTTAATTAATATTGATAAAATTTAAAAGTTATTTGAATATAAATGCGGAATAGTATATTTTTATGGTTTATATTTATGTATGGCCATACTAAAAAATTATTAATAATTGCAAATCTTTAACCTATCCTTATGTACTTTCTGAGTTTTGTTTTTATTATCGGAGATTATGACGTTATCTCTTTCTCCGATACTTTCTACTCTATATGGTCCTATATATTTAAAATCTAGCTTATGTCCTGTTTCATTTTTCAATAAAACTTTATCTCCTACAGCTAAATTTAAATCTTTTAACTTTAAGTCATAGAGCTGTTTATTTTTAATTTTATGCTCCTCGAGCATAATCCTTGCTCGTTTATATGCTATTTCTAATCTATATTTACTCTCTTTAGAGTAATCATCTATGTTATATTGGGGGTCTATTCTATCTATAGTATTAAATTGAACTGGTAAGTTTGAAGTCTTACCGAAAACTAGCTCATATGGACAATAATCATGTGCCATAGAGGGGGTTGTATTAAAACAATATACGAAGTATTGCAGCCATACATCCCAATCTGATTTGTCGGCTGAGATGTATGAGCGTATGAACTCGTTAAATGTTCTGTGGCTTCGCTCCACGGTTCCTACAGTCTGGTGATGATGTGCAGTAGAAGTTATGTTTTTGATGTTTAGATTTTTACATAAGTCTTCAATTATTGAATTTTTATATTCTGTTCCCATGTCCGTAATGAACGTCTTCATTGGACCGTACTTTAGAATAAAATTTTCAAAAATAGCTTTAGCTACTGTATTTGCACTTTTGTTTCTAATAGGTATGGCAACAAGGTATTTTGTCAGGTCACATATTAAGGTGACTGCATATTCATTTCCTTGTTCTGATTTAGGAAGTGGACCGATCGTATCCACTATTACCCTATCAAAAGCCATGTATGGTGTTTCTGTAATAGTCAATGGAGTTATTGTGTGCTTGGTTACTTTAGCTTTTTGGCATTTTGGACATTTTCGTATGTAATTGGTTATTTCTTTAGTCATACCTTTCCAAAAATAATGTCTTTTGACCTTGGCCAAGGTTTTTGTTATGCCTGTATGTCCTCCTTGTATGGGATCATCATGTAATGTAGACAGTATTGCTTCTTTTTCTTTTTCATTTTTAATTAGGGTCACCGGGTTGAGTAGCGCTACTCTTATTGTTCGTAATATTTTATTGCCCATATTTTTAAAATTATCTATTGAAATGTATTCAAAGATATTTTCCCACGGTGCCACTTTGAGTTGGCTGATTTTTTGTTTACCGGCTTGCGTTTCAAGCCTTTGGAAAAACTGACCTAAGTCAAGGGTTCCATTAGTATACAAATCGCTAACATCATATCTTGCAGTAATTTTTTTTCCATGTTTGAAAAAACATAAATTATTATTTACATGCAAGGTCACTACTTTACGTACTTCGTCATTGTTGATGACTTCATATACGTTGGGCTTTGAAGCTTTTGTTAGAGATTGCCTAGGCAATTCTATTTTTTCTTTTCCTGCGCAGGATTTCTGTCTACTCTGTTGCCTGGTAGTGACTTTCAGGACTTTATTTGTTTTTTGTATGTTTTTCAGGTCTGTGATGGTTATTCTTGATAACGCATCTGCTACATGATTATCTTTACCCTTTAGATACTCGACTGTAAAGTCGTATTCTTCTAATTCGAGCCGCATGCGTGTGAGTTTTGAGTTAGGATTGACCATTGAAAATAGGTATGTTAGTGGTCTGTGATCCGTTTTTACTGTAAAGTGTTTACCATAGATATATGGTCGAAAATGGGTAATTGCCCAATGAATTGCTGCTAATTCCTGTTCTGTAGTACTTTTGTTACTTTCACCTTTTGTGAATGAACGTGATGCATATGCTAATGGGAGTTGGAGTCCGTTATGGTTTTGAGTTAAAACCGCTCCACATGCTTGTTTACTAGCATCGGTGATTATGCAAAATTCTTTCTGAAAATCTGGGTACTGTAACAGAGTGGGTTCCATAAGTTTATCTTTTAAATATTGGAATGCATTTTGACATTCAGTTGACCACTCAAAGGGGACATTCTTTTTACATAATCTAGTTATGTGCCGGGAATAGTCGGCGAAGTTTTTAATAAAACGTCTATAATAATTGCAAAATGCAATAAATCGTCTAGCGCTGTCCGCATCATGTGGGACTGGATAGTTTTTGATGACGTCATATTTCTTGTCATCTGGCAAGATTCCTTTATCTGTGCATTTATGACCAAGAAAGGTCACTTCATGCATAAAAAATGAACATTTTTGTGGATGTAATTTTAGGTTGTGTTTCCTACATATCTCAAAAATATCTGTTAAGTTTTTAAGCATATGTTTTTCGGAACAACCCATGACTATTAGATCGTCCATATACAGGAAGGCTTGCGAAGCTTCAAGTCCAGAGAATGCTATAGTCATCATTCTTTGAAATGAATTCGGCGCTATTTTTAAACCAAATGGTAGTCGCGTGAAGCGATATGAGCCATTGCTCGTGGAAAAAGACGTTATATTTCGCGAACTTTCTTCTAGTTCGATTTGATGAAAACCTGACATTAAGTCAAGGCATGAGAAATACTTTGCTCTACCTAGTTGATCCAAAATGTCATCAATTCTAGGTAGTGGAAATTTGTCGGCCAGGAGTTTTTTGTTTATTTGACGATAGTCAACTACCAATCGCCATTTCTTTTGTTCTGAACCCGGAAGGGCTTTTTTTGGGACAAGTAGAAGTGGGCTGTTGTATTCTGATACGGATGGTTCGACAATATTGTCGTTGATTAATTTTCCTACTTGTTTTTTAATTTCCTCAACTTGGCTATGCGGACTTCGATAGTTCTCTATATATATGTAGGTTCGTCATCCCTCAATCTCAATTTCTGTTTATAAAAATTATTTGTTGTGATTGATTCGGTTTCAAGCCCGAATACGTCACTAAAATTTGTACATAGTTTAGTTAATTGCTTCTTGAATTGTACTGGGAAATGTTTGCTTAATTCAGCTATGACAGTTTTTTCTCGGATTTTTTGAGTTGTTTGAATTACCTTGTAATTCGAAAGTGGTTCATATTGTATGTTATTTATATGTACTAATTGGTTGGTACTGGTTGTATTCAGCAATCGGACAAATGTATTATTTTTTGAAGTTATTGTATTTGCTACATAAATACCAGGTTGAATTTCCTGGTTTGGGATCAATATGGTTTCTATATCGGACGTTAATTCTATTTTTCTGACAACTTGTGATCTTGCTGGTAGAAGAATTGTATTGTTACCAGAACTGTATGTTATTGGAACATAAATTTTAATTTTTATATTATTTGGTCGTATTATTAACCAATCCTCTGCAGGTTTTAAGTCTATTAGGCAGTTTAATTCTTTTATGAAATCAATGCCTATTATTCCATCACACGGAATTGCAAAATTTTGATTAACTAAATGGAAATTGTGTGGAATTATGTACTTATCCGTCTGTAGCTCTATTAGGGCAAGGCCTTGGGATGTTATTATACCTTCCCCTATTCCTTGAATATCTATTTTATTTTTGTTTGAATGTCGTTAAAGACATCTGAATTTTCTTTTAATAATGATATATTGGCACCGGTATCTATAAGGAATGTAAGTTGTTTTCCTGTTTTAGAATTGAGGAATGCCACGAATATATTGAGATTGATTGTGTGAACCGCTGGATTTTTTAATTTAGTGTATCTAAAGGATCTTGGGAGTTTCCCGAAGCTGTCTGTGTAACACGAACATTGTTCTGTCGTGTGTTTCCATTGCTATTGTATCTTTGGTTGTTATAGGTTCCACCGTTATTACGGTTATTTCCCCTATAGCCAACACGACCTCTATTGTTATTATAACTATTGTTGTAAATATGGTTGTGGTTGTAACCACGACCATTTCCTCCACCGCGATAGTTACCTCGAAAGTTACTACCGCGGTAGACTTGTCCTTGTCTGGTGTACAATATTGAACTTGCACTACCAGTCATCTCTGTACTACACTGTATATATTTTGCTACGGCATCATTCATTGTTGGGAATGTGCCTGCTTCTAGTATTGTTTTGAGTCTGCCGTGCTCGCAATTTTTAACCATTGTACTAATGGCCTCCTTGCAGCTGAACTTATCGGCGTGTTTCGCTGGCAAACCCTCATCAATGTATGATGCTTCTAGAAGTTTTCGCATATCATCAATCTCTGTTGTGAATTGGGCTGCTGTTTTGCCTTTTTGGCATACTTTTGCCATTTTAGCCTTTATAACATCTGATGACTCTCCGACAATAGTGTCCTGCAATTTCTTTATTATTGCGCTAATGGTGGTTTCATCTTGTATTTTATACAATGTAGTTCCTATTACTTTTGATTTAATTACTTCTATAGCTAAATTTTCGTATGGTCCTTTCGTTAGATTGACCAATTTGACTGCCGTAATGAATCTTTGTAAATGGAGTTTCTGTCCATTAAATTCCGGAATGGCGTGCGAAATATCTTTGATATATGCCCGTTGGGCAATTGTTTCGTCTGCCATTGTGGTTGGTTCTTGCCCAACTACGCTGTTTGCTGAACTAGTCGACGGTTTGTCGTCGTTCACCGGATGGTTCGATCTATTTGATCGAGAATCGTCTTCCGATATAATGATAATATTTTTTACATTCGGGGGACTGGGACTTATTGGCCTTGATTCCGATTCTACAGCTGGTATATATGTCGCAGCTGTGTTTAGAAGATTTGGGATGTGTATGTCTAGATTGAATTTTTCTTTAACGAATACTAATCGTTCCCTTAGACGTTTGAAGACGTCTGTAGATTGAAACCAATGTATATCAGTAAGTCTTTCTCTGTTTTCTAGAAAAAGTTCTCTGACCTCATTATATATGTTTACCAAATTAGTTGTATGTTTAATGACCGTACTATTTTGTGTAGGTCTGTTCTGCGTTAAGCATTTGTCTGACTTATCGAATTCTGCTCTTAGAGTGCAAACTTTAGCGCAGATCGTAAGCCAGTCCATATGTGTTTTTTAATGTTGTCCATTCCGATTGGAAGACAATCTAACATTAGCAATCACAATTCTTCCTAAAATTTCGTTTTCTATTATTTGGCTGTTTACGAGGATGCCGGGTATGGTTGATAATACGATACCTTTTTGTGTGGCATCACAATGAATTAGTGGTGAAAAAGGTAAATTATATTCGTTCATATATGAGTATTCGAACTCGTATATGCTAATTGGATTGGGGAATGCGGCTAAGATTGCTTTAGCTCTATATTCGAAATTTTCATTCCTGTCGTGGGTAGCCCTAATGGCTGCTGCTGTTCTACGAGACATTTTATTTTGTCTTTGTAACAATATATTAAAAGCGGGAATTCTACCTGAAGTGTACCCATGTACATGTATTCGAGCTCTATTATGCTCCTAGGGGTCGTTGAGACCAATTTTTTTTTTTTTTTTAAACTCTATCTAAATTGTTTGCCCTACTCATATATCTCTTTTTAATTATCTTATTATGTTTTACATACAATGTTAAAAGGAATTGTAAAACAGTGACAATGGTTAAAATCAGAAGTAATAACCAGAGTGCATTGAGATCATCCCTGTGGTCTATTATTTTGACATTATTGACCACATTGGCCGTATTGTCTTTGGTCTGACTATCGTCAGAACCGAACCAACCCATGGTGATGATTTTCTCTCAAAAATTGGTTTCTACAATGTTGGGGTTTTTATTTTTATTTATTTTTTTTTTTTTTTATTATTTGCTATTCATTTATTCTTTTCAATAATAAAAAAAAAATTACTAAAAATCTTTTTTTTTCTCATGGACACACATATCTATATACCCTTCCTTTTTTTTTTTTTTTTTTTTACTCTTTAAAATTTCATCAATATAAATTATTTTTTTTTTTATATATATTTGATCAAAATGAAGGAAGAAAAAAAAATGTTAAGGGACATGTGATCGATTTACAGGTTTTTCATTATATAATTCAATATCGATCACATGGTTTTAGTAATAGCCTAACAGAGGTTAGTATTTTCAAGTTGCACTTTAAGGGTGCTTCAACTTGAGATAGAATATTATAATTATTGGCAATATGAGGCATGGCATTTCTGCAGCTCAATTGCGTTACTTCGCACCAGTGCGAAGTTGTTTATTGATTTCCTTGATGCGCTCTTGGCAGCGTTGTCGGTCCTCTTCATTTGTATATGCTTTTTCCAGGTCCCGCTCCAGACGTCGTTGTTGAAGCAGCCGTTTGATCCGGCCGCCCCTCTTTGTTTTCTTCCTTGGGCGTTTTTCTTGTCGTGCCCTGTACTCAGCTATTGTGAGTGGGCGTGGTCCATCGTTTGGATACACTTCTAATGCCTCTTGTAGGCTGAGTGCGTCCCTTTGCTCGGTAGGAGCAGCGTCGGCGAAGTCTGGTGCATTTTCTGCTGCTGGAGTGGTTGTGTTACTGTCCATCGACGGTGCAAGGGGCGGTCCTATGCCACTCGCACTTATATTATTGGTCCTTGCTGGGTCTAGTGGGGCCGGTGCTGGTCTTCGCACAGGTTTTTATATTGCGTGTACGCTCTTTGTGGCGCGGGCTGTTATATCTCCTTGGGTATTATGTATTCCTGGCCGCATTGTATCCGCCAAATTTAAGGGTATAAATTATAATGCAACATGGGTTTGTGCGTAATATCGTCGGCAGTCGTGCATGGGTCTGGCGAAACGGCTGGTTTGGCTTTCTGCTGGGTTTTTTTTTTCTTGGCACTGGCACTGGGGACAACACTGTTTCAATAGTTTTTCCAATTTTCTTTTGACTTGGTCCGATTTTTTAAAACAAAATCACATGGTATTATATTTTTTTTTTTTTTTCGGCCATTCTTTGTCTTTCAAAATTTTAACACTTTTTTTTTTAAAAATTTCTCTCTTTTTTTTTCTCAATCCTTAGATTGATCCATCGCGTAGGACATATCGAGTCCTGTCACGGTCGCCATGTAAAATGAAATGTTCAAATCCTTTTTGTTGGATCGTTGGGGCTCAACCCTCCGATCTGTTTTATTGTGATTTCTCTTCTGTCTTTTACAATTGTGGTTTGGGCTTTTGTAAGCCCAAAGCCGCGGAGCTGCGCTGCCAGTGACGCCGGCAGCGGAGCGGCAGAACTATGTGTTCTTATCTCTTATATGTTAATATGTATATGCTCAGCGCTGTTGGCAGCGAGAGCGCGAGGGAAGATATATGTGTGTATGCATGTATATTAGTGCCGTCAAGTCATGGGAACATGCTGACGCTGCACTTGGGTCGCTCGAGGCATTCTTGAGTGAATCGTAATACGATCACCCAGAATGTCTGGGACTTTATTGTTACGTAAACACTGAAACAAAGTGTTACAGTGTGTATTCTTTAAGTACCGTCGGTACAGTGGGTATTCGAAATAATGAATACTTTACTTTACTTTAATATGAGCATACTACATTATATAGAACCGTTCCTTATCCAGCACTGGCATGTATACTGAACTACCGCACCTATATAGCACCCACGCTCCAGGAAATGTGGCAAGATCGCACATCTTGGGCACTAGCAACAATACGGCACTCTAGCCTCAAAAAAGTGGAACTCCGCAACTATATGGCACATGCACTTATATAGAACACCTCTCTATCCAGCACTAGCATGTATACTGAACCACCGCACCTATTTAGCACCCACGCTCCAGAAAATGTGGCAAGATCGCACATCTTGGGCACTAGCAACAATACGGCACTCTAGCCTCAAAAAAGTGGAACTCCGCAACTATATGGCACATGCACTTATATAGAACCGTTCCCTATCCATCACTGGCATGTATACTGAACTACCGCACCTATATAGCACCCACGCTCCAGGAAATGTGGCAAGATCGCACATCTTGGGCACTAGCAACAATACGGCACTCTAGCCTCAAAAAAGTGGAACCTCCGCAACTATATGGCACCTGCACTTATATAGAACACCTCCCTATCCAGCACTAGCATGTATACTGAACCACCGCACCTATATAGCACCCACGCTCCAGAAAATGTGGCAAGATCGCACATCTTGGGCACTAGCAACAATACGGCACTCTAGCCTCAAAAAAGTGGAACCTCCGCAACTATATGGCACCTGCACTTATGTAGAACACCTCCCTATCCAGCACTGGCATGTATACTGAACCACCGCACCTATATAGCACCCACGCTCCAGAAAATGTGGCAAGATCGCACAACTTGGGCACTAGCAACAATACGGCACTCTAGCCTCAAAAAAGTGGAACTCCGCAACTATATGGCACATGCACTTATATAGAACACCTCCCTATCCAGCACTAGCATGTATACTGAACCACCGCACCTATATAGCACCCACGCTCCAGAAAATGTGGCAAGATCGCACATCTTGGGCACTAGCAACAATACGGCACTCTAGCCTCAAAAAAGTGGAACTCCGCAACTATATGGCACCTGCACTTATATAGAACACCTCCCTATCCAGCACTGGCATGTATACTGAACCACCGCACCTATATAGCACCCACGCTCCAGAAAATGTGCAAGATCGCACATCTTGGGCACTAGCAACAATACGGCACTCTAGCCTCAAAAAAGTGGAACCTCCGCAACTATATGGCACCTGCACTTATGTAGAACACCTCCCTATCCAGCACTATCATGTATACTGAAACACCGCACCTATATAGCACCCACGCTCCAGAAAATGTGGCAAGATCGCACATCTTGGGCACTAGCAACAATACTGCACTCTAGCCTCAAAAAAGTGGAACTCCGCAACTATATGGCACCTGCACTTATATAGAACACCTCCCTATCCAGCACTGGCATGTATACTGAACCACCGCACCTATATAGCACCCACGCTCCAGAAAATGTGGCAAGATCGCACATCTTGGGCACTAGCAACAATACGGCACTCTAGCCTCAAAAAAGTGGAACTCCGCAACTATATGGCACATGCACTTATATAGAACACCTCCCTATCCAGCACTAGCATTTATACTGAACCACCGCACCTATATAGCACCCACGCTCCAGAAAATGTGGCAAGATCGCACATCTTGGACACTAGCAACAATACGGCACTCTAGCCTCAAAAAAGTGGAACTCCGCAACTATATGGCACATGCACTTATATAGAACACCTCCCTATTAGGCACTAGCATGTATACTGAACCACCGCACCTATATAGCACCCACGCTCCAGAAAATGTGGCAATATCGCACATCTTGGGCACTAGCAACAATACGGCACTCTAGCCTCAAAAAAGTGAAACTCCGCAACTATATGGCACATGAACTTATATAGAACCGTTCCCTATCCAGCACTAGCATGTATACTAAACCACCGCACCTATATAGGAAATGTGGCAAGATCGCACATCTTGGGCACTAGCAACAATACGGCACTCTAGCCTCAAAAAAGTGGAACCTCCGCAACTATATGGCACATGCACTTATATAGAACACCTCCCTATCCAGCACTGGCATGTATACTGAACCACCGCACCTATATAGCACCCACGCTCCAGAAAATGTGGCAAGATCGCACATCATGGGCACTAGCAACAATACGGCACTCTAGCGTCAAAAAAGTGGAACTCCGCAACTATATGGCACATGCACTTATATAGAACACCTCCCTATCCACCACTGGCATGTATACTGAACCACCG
Organism: Drosophila pseudoobscura; assembly: GCF_009870125.1. NCBI lineage: Eukaryota > Metazoa > Arthropoda > Insecta > Diptera > Drosophilidae > Drosophila > Drosophila pseudoobscura. Next base: position 36,197 of record NW_022881700.1, on the reverse strand, counting down.
CACCTATATAGCACCCACGCTCCAGAAAATGTGGCAGGTCGCACATCTTGGGCACTAGCAACAATACGGCACTCTAGAATCAAAAGAGGGGAACTCCGCAACTATATGGCACATGCACTTATATAGAACCGTTCCCTATCCAGCACTGGCATGTATACTGAACTACCGCACCTATATAGCACCCACGCTCCAGAAAATGTGGCAAGATCGCACATCTTGGACACTAGCAACAATACGGCACTCTAGCCTCAAAAAAGTGGAACTCCGTAACTATATGGCACATGCACTTATATAGAACACCTCCCTATTAGGCACTAGCATGTATACTGAACCACCGCACCTATATAGCACCCACGCTCCAGAAAATGTGGCAATATCGCACATCTTGGGCACTAGCAACAATACGGCACTCTAGCCTCAAAAAAGTGAAACTCCGCAACTATATGGCACATGAACTTATATAGAACCGTTCCCTATCCAGCACTAGCATGTATACTAAACCACCGCACCTATATAGGAAATGTGGCAAGATCGCACATCTTGGGCACTAGCAACAATACGGCACTCTAGCCTCAAAAAAGTGGAACCTCCGCAACTATATGGCACATGCACTTATATAGAACACCTCCCTATCCAGCACTGGCATGTATACTGAACCACCGCACCTATATAGCACCCACGCTCCAGAAAATGTGGCAAGATCGCACATCATGGGCACTAGCAACAATACGGCACTCTAGCGTCAAAAAAGTGAAACTCCGCAACTATATGGCACATGCACATATATAGAACACCTCCCTATCCAGCACTGGCATGTATACTGAACCACCGCACCTATATAGCACCCACGCTCCAGAAAATGTGGCAAGATCGCACATCTTGGGCACTAGCAACAATACGGCACTCTAGAATCAAAAGAGGGGAACTCCGCAACTATATGGCACATGCACTTATATAGAACCGTTCCCTATCCAGCACTGGCATGTATACTGAACTACCGCACCTATATAGCACCCACGCTCCAGGAAATGTGGCAAGATCGCACATCTTGGGCACTAGCAACAATACGGCACTCTAGCCTCAAAAAAGTGGAACTCCGCAACTATATGGCACATGCACTTATATAGAACCGTTCCCTATCCAGCACTAGCATATATACTGAACCACCGCACCTATATAGCACCCACGCTCCAGAAAATGTGGCAAGATCGCACATCTTGGGCACTAGCAACAATACGGCACTCTAGCCTCAAAAAAGTGGAACTCCGCAACTATATGGCACATGCACTTATATAGAACACCTCCCTATCCAGCACTAACATGTATACTGAACCACCGCACCTATATAGCACCCACGCTCCAGAAAATGTGGCAAGATCGCACATCTTGGGCACTAGCAACAATACGGCACTCTAGCCTCAAAAAAGTGGAACCTCCGCAACTATATGGCACCTGCACTTATGTAGAACACATCCCTATCCAGCACTGGCATGTATACTGAACCACCGCACCTATATAGCACCCACGCTCCAGAAAATGTGGCAAGATCGCACATCTTGGGCACTAGCAACAATACGGCACTCTAGCCTCAAAAAAGTGGAACTCCGCAACTATATGGCACATGCACTTATATAGAACACCTCCCTATCAGGCACTAGCATGTATACTGAACCACCGCACCTATATAGCACCCACGCTCCAGAAAATGTGGCAATATCGCACATCTTGGGCACTAGCAACAATACGGCACTCTAGCCTCAAAAAAGTGAAACTCCGCAACTATATGGCACATGAACTTATATAGAACCGTTCCCTATCCAGCACTAGCATGTATACTAAACCACCGCACCTATATAGGAAATGTGGCAAGATCGCACATCTTGGGCACTAGCAACAATACGGCACTCTAGCCTCAAAAAAGTGGAACCTCCGCAACTATATGGCACATGCACTTATATAGAACACCTCCCTATCCAGCACTGGCATGTATACTGAACCACCGCACCTATATAGCACCCACGCTCCAGAAAATGTGGCAAGATCGCACATCATGGGCACTAGCAACAATACGGCACTCTAGCGTCAAAAAAGTGGAACTCCGCAACTATATGGCACATGCACTTATATAGAACACCTCCCTATCCAGCACTGGCATGTATACTGAACCACCGCACCTATATAGCACCAACGCTCCAGAAAATGTGGCAAGATCGCACATCTTGGGCACTAGCAACAATACGGCACTCTAGAATCAAAAAAGGGGAGCTCCGCAACTATATGGCACATGCACTTATATAGAACCGTTCCCTATCCAGCACTGGCATGTATACTGAACTACCGCACCTATATAGCACCCACGCTCCAGGAAATGTGGCAAGATCGCACATCTTGGGCACTAGCAACAATACGGCACTCTAGCCTCAAAAAAGTGGAACTCCGCAACTATATGGCACATGCACTTATATAGAACACCTCTCTATCCAGCACTAGCATGTATACTGAACCACCGCACCTATTTAGCACCCACGCTCCAGAAAATGTGGCAAGATCGCACATCTTGGGCACTAGCAACAATACGGCACTCTAGCCTCAAAAAAGTGGAACTCCGCAACTATATGGCACATGCACTTATATAGAACCGTTCCCTATCCAGCACTGGCATGTATACTGAACTACCGCACCTATATAGCACCCACGCTCCAGGAAATGTGGCAAGATCGCACATCTTGGGCACTAGCAACAATACGGCACTCTAGCCTCAAAAAAGTGGAACCTCCGCAACTATATGGCACCTGCACTTATATAGAACACCTCCCTATCCAGCACTAGCATGTATACTGAACCACCGCACCTATATAGCACCCACGCTCCAGAAAATGTGGCAAGATCGCACATCTTGGGCACTAGCAACAATACGGCACTCTAGCCTCAAAAAAGTGGAACTCCGCAACTATATGGCACATGCACTTATATAGAACACCTCCCTATCCAGCACTAGCATGTATACTGAACCACCGCACCTATATAGCACCCACGCTCCAGAAAATGTGGCAAGATCGCACATCTTGGGCACTAGCAACAATACGGCACTCTAGCCTCAAAAAAGTGGAACCTCCGCAACTATATGGCACCTGCACTTATGTAGAACACCTCCCTATCCAGCACTGGCATGTATACTGAACCACCGCACCTATATAGCACCCACGCTCCAGAAAATGTGGCAAGATCGCACAACTTGGGCACTAGCAACAATACGGCACTCTAGCCTCAAAAAAGTGAAACTCCGCAACTATATGGCACATGAACTTATATAGAACCGTTCCCTATCCAGCACTAGCATGTATACTAAACCACCGCACCTATATAGCACCCACGCTCCAGGAAATGTGGCAAGATCGCACATCTTGGGCACTAGCAACAATACGGCACTCTAGCCTCAAAAAAGTGGAACCTCCGCAACTATATGGCACATGCACTTATATAGAACACCTCCCTATCCAGCACTGGCATGTATACTGAACCACCGCACCTATATAGCACCCACGCTCCAGAAAATGTGGCAAGATCGCACATCATGGGCACTAGCAACAATACGGCACTCTAGCGTCAAAAAAGTGGAACTCCGCAACTATATGGCACATGCACTTATATAGAACACCTCCCTATCCAGCACTGGCATGTATACTGAACCACCGCACCTATATAGCACCCACGCTCCAGAAAATGTGGCAAGATCGCACATCTTGGGCACTAGCAACAATACGGCACTCTAGAATCAAAAAAGGGGAACTCCGCAACTATATGGCACATGCACTTATATAGAACCGTTCCCTATCCAGCACTGGCATGTATACTGAACTACCGCACCTATATAGCACCCACGCTCCAGGAAATGTGGCAAGATCGCACATCTTGGGCACTAGCAACAATACGGCACTCTAGCCTCAAAAAAGTGGAACTCCGCAACTATATGGCACATGCACTTATATAGAACCGTTCCCTATCCAGCACTGGCATGTATACTGAACTACCGCACCTATATAGCACCCACGCTCCAGGAAATGTGGCAAGATCGCACATCTTGGGCACTAGCAACAATACGGCACTCTAGCCTCAAAAAAGTGGAACTCCGCAACTATATGGCACATGCACTTATATAGAACACCTCCCTATCCAGCACTGGCATGTATACTGAACAACCGCACCTATATAGCACCCACGCTCCAGAAAATGTGGCAAGATCGCACATCTTGGGCACTAGCAACAATACGGCACTCTAGAATCAAAAAAGGGGAACTCCGCAGCTATATGGCACATGCACTTATATAGAACCGTTCCCTATCCAGCACTGGCATGTATACTGAACTACCGCACCTATATAGCACCCACGCTCCAGGAAATGTGGCAAGATCGCACATCTTGGGCACTAGCAACAATACGGCACTCTAGCCTCAAAAAAGTGGAACTCCGCAACTATATGGCACATGCACTTATATAGAACACCTCCCTATCCAGCACTAGCATGTATACTGAACCACCGCACCTATATAGCACCCACGCTCCAGAAAATGTGGCAAGATCGCACATCTTGGGCACTAGCAACAATACGGCACTCTAGCCTCAAAAAAGTGGAACTCCGCAACTATATGGCACATGCACTTATATAGAACCGTTCCCTATCCAGCACTGGCATGTATACTGAACTACCGCACCTATATAGCACCCACGCTCCAGGAAATGTGGCAAGATCGCACATCTTGGGCACTAGCAACAATACGGCACTCTAGCCTCAAAAAAGTGGAACCTCCGCAACTATATGGCACCTGCACTTATATAGAACACCTCCCTATCCAGCACTAGCATGTATACTGAACCACCGCACCTATATAGCACCCACGCTCCAGAAAATGTGGCAAGATCGCACATCTTGGGCACTAGCAACAATACGGCACTCTAGCCTCAAAAAAGTGGAACTCCGCAACTATATGGCACATGCACTTATATAGAACACCTCCCTATCCAGCACTAGCATGTATACTGAACCACCGCACCTATATAGCACCCACGCTCCAGAAAATGTGGCAAGATCGCACATCTTGGGCACTAGCAACAATACGGCACTCTAGCCTCAAAAAAGTGGAACTCCGCAACTATATGGCACATGCACTTATTGTAATATAATGTTCAAATCCTTTTTGTTGGATCGTTGGGGCTCAACCCTCCGATCTGTTTTATTGTGATTTCTCTTCTGTGTTTTACAATTGTGGTTTGGGCTTTTGTAAGCCCAAAGCCGCGGAGCTGCGCTGCCAGTGACGCCGGCAGCGGAGCGGCAGAACTATGTGTTCTTATCTCTTATATGTTAATATGTATATGCTCAGCGCTGTTGGCAGCGAGAGCGCGAGGGAAGATATATGTGTGTATGCATGTATATTAGTGCCGTCAAGTCATGGGAACATGCTGACGCTGCACTTGGGTCGCTCGAGGCATTCTTGAGTGAATCGTAATACGATCACCCAGAATGTCTGGGACTTTATTGTTACGTAAACACTGAAACAAAGTGTTACAGTGTGTATTCTTTAAGTACCGTCGGTACAGTGGGTATTCGAAATAATGAATACTTTACTTTACTTTAATATGAGCATACTACATCTCCCTCCTTTTGAAAAATAACGTAATATAATGAAGTTATTTTATTTTTAGCTTTTACTATATATGTATACGAGTTATGTATTCTTAAAAAGACAATTTATATATATTTTTTTTTTCTTTTTTTAGTCAATTATTAGAATATTGAATTTTAATTAATATTGATAAAATTTAAAAGTTATTTGAATATAAATGCGGAATAGTATATTTTTATGGTTTATATTTATGTATGGCCATACTAAAAAATTATTAATAATTGCAAATCTTTAACCTATCCTTATGTACTTTCTGAGTTTTGTTTTTATTATCGGAGATTATGACGTTATCTCTTTCTCCGATACTTTCTACTCTATATGGTCCTATATATTTAAAATCTAGCTTATGTCCTGTTTCATTTTTCAATAAAACTTTATCTCCTACAGCTAAATTTAAATCTTTTAACTTTAAGTCATAGAGCTGTTTATTTTTAATTTTATGCTCCTCGAGCATAATCCTTGCTCGTTTATATGCTATTTCTAATCTATATTTACTCTCTTTAGAGTAATCATCTATGTTATATAGAGGTGCTATTCTATCTATAGTATTAAATTGAACTGGTAAGTTTGAAGTCTTACCGAAAACTAGCTCATATGGACAATAATCATGTGCCATAGAGGGGGTTGTATTAAAACAATATACGAAGTATTGCAGCCATACATCCCAATCTGATTTGTCAGCTGAGATGTATGAGCGTATGAACTCGTTAAATGTTCTGTGGCTTCGCTCCACGGTTCCTACAGTCTGGTGATGATGTGCAGTAGAAGTTATGTTTTTGATGTTTAGATTTTTACATAAGTCTTCAATTATTGAATTTTTATATTCTGTTCCCATGTCCGTAATGAACGTCTTCATTGGACCGTACTTTAGAATAAAATTTTCAAAAATAGCTTTAGCTACTGTATTTGCACTTTTGTTTCTAATAGGTATGGCAACAAGGTATTTTGTCAGGTCACATATTAAGGTGACTGCATATTCATTTCCTTGTTCTGATTTAGGAAGTGGACCGATCGTATCCACTATTACCCTATCAAAAGCCATGTATGGTGTTTCTGTAATAGTCAATGGAGTTATTGTGTGCTTGGTTACTTTAGCTTTTTGGCATTTTGGACATTTTCGTATGTAATTGGTTATTTCTTTAGTCATACCTTTCCAAAAATAATGTCTTTTGACCTTGGCCAAGGTTTTTGTTATGCCTGTATGTCCTCCTTGTATGGGATCATCATGTAATGTAGACAGTATTGCTTCTTTTTCATTTTTAATTAGGGTCACCGGGTTGAGTAGCGCTACTCTTATTGTTCGTAATATTTTATTGCCCATATTTTTAAAATTATCTATTGAAATGTATTCAAAGATATTTTCCCACGGTGCCACTTTGAGTTGGCTGATTTTTTGTTTACCGGCTTGCGTTTCAAGCCTTTGGAAAAACTGACCTAAGTCAAGGGTTCCATTAGTATACAAATCGCTAACATCATATCTTGCAGTAATTTTTTTTTCCATGTTTGAAAAAACATAAATTATTATTTACATGCAAGGTCACTACTTTACGTACTTCGTCATTGTTGATGACTTCATATACGTTGGGCTTTGAAGCTTTTGTTAGAGATTGCCTAGGCAATTCTATTTGTTCTTTTCCTGCGCAGGATTTCTGTCTACTCTGTTGCCTGGTAGTGACTTTCAGGACTTTATTTGTTTTTTGTATGTTTTTCAGGTCTGTGATGGTTATTCTTGATAACGCATCTGCTACATGATTATCTTTACCCTTTAGATACTCGACTGTAAAGTCGTATTCTTCTAATTCGAGCCGCATGCGTGTGAGTTTTGAGCTAGGATTGACCATTGAAAATAGGTATGTTAGTGGTCTGTGATCCGTTTTTACTGTAAAGTGTTTACCATAGATATATGGTCGAAAATGGGTAATTGCCCAATGAATTGCTGCTAATTCCTGTTCTGTAGTACTTTTGTTACTTTCACCTTTTGTGAATGAACGTGATGCATATGCTAATGGGAGTTGGAGTCCGTTATGGTTTTGAGTTAAAACCGCTCCACATGCTTGTTTACTAGCATCGGTGATTATGCAAAATTCTTTCTGAAAATCTGGGTACTGTAACAGAGTGGGTTCCATAAGTTTATCTTTTAAATATTGGAATGCATTTTGACATTCAGTTGACCATTCAAAGGGGACATTCTTTTTACATAATCTAGTTATGTGCCGGGAATAGTCGGCGAAGTTTTTAATAAAACGTCTATAATAATTGCAAAATGCAATAAATCGTCTAGCGCTGTCGGCATCATGTGGGACTGGATAGTTTTTGCTCTTTGCCTTTATAGGGGTTGTTGCTCATATTGCTCATATTTTTGAATTCGTTCGTTTCTCGTTACAATTGTTTTTGGTTTATACTTTTGTTCATTTACCATCTGATGGACTGATGGACCGTATTGTCCATTGGCCATTGGCCGTGTTGGAAGTCGGCCTTGGCCTGACCCGGAGCTGGTGCTACCGATGCCCGTCTACCCACTGATGGCTGGGTCGGGGACGGAGAGGAGGCGGTTCCGTGTGGCACGGGGCTGAGGTGGGGACCTGACGCGTCGGCGATTACACGAACGGGACACACACACCAATGCATTTTGAAGTTTTTATATTTTTTTTTTTTTACGATTTTTTTTTTTTCAGAGTTTTTGCAGTTGTCCTGATACATTATCTACTAGGTCACCTTTAGGTTAGTCTTCCTTTTTTTTTTTGTTTTAGTGTATTTTTTTTTTTTTATGTATTCTTTTTTTTTGTTTTTTTTTTTCATTGATATACTTTGGTCTGATATTCCTCCTTTGTCATTGCCAAGTCCTCTATGTTCGTTTTTAAACTGTATCTAAATTTTTTTTTTAATTATTTGCTATTCATTTATTCTTTTCAATAATAAAAAAAATTACTAAAAAATCTTTTTTTTTTTTCATGGACACACATATCTATATACCCTTCCTTTTTTTTTTACTCTTTAAAATTTCATCAATATAAATTTTTTTTTATATATATTTGATCAAAATGAAGGAAGAAAAAAAAATGTTAAGGGACATGTGATCGATTTACAGGTTTTTCATTATATAATTCAATATCGATCACATGGTTTTAGTAATAGCCTAACAGAGGTTAGTATTTTCAAGTTGCACTTTGAGGGTGCTTCAACTCGAGATAGAAAATTATAATTATTGGCAATATGAGGCATGGCATTTCTGCAGCTCAATTGCGTTACTTCGCACCAGGGCGAAGTTGATCCTTTGTTGGTGGGGGTTGGTTGGTGTCTCCTTTTTTTGTCGTGCCCGGTACTCAGCTATTGTGAATGGGCGAGGTCCATCGTTTGGGTACACTTTTAAAAGCCTCTTGTAGGCTGAGTGCATCCCTTTGCTCGGATGGAGCAGAATCTGTTGGTCCATCGACGGTGCAAGGGGCGGTCCTATGCCACTCGCACTTATATTATTGGCCTGTTGGTCCATCGACGGTGCAAGGGGCGGTCCAATGCCACTCGCACTTATATTATTGGTACTTGCTGGGTCTGGTGGGGCCGGCGCTGGTCTTCGCACAGGTTTTTATATTGCGTGTACGCTCTTTGTAGCGCGGGCTGTTAAATCTCCTTGGGTATTATATATTCCTGGCCGCATTGTATCCGCCAAATTTAAGGGTATAAATTATAATGCAACATGGGTTTGTGCGTAATATCGTCGGCAGTCGTGCATGGGTCTGGCGAAACGGCTGGTTTGGCTTTCTGCTGGGTTTTTTTTTTTTGGCACTGGCACTGGGGACAACACTGTTTCAATAGTTTTTCCAATTTTCTTTTGACTTGGTCCGATTTTTTAAAACAAAATCACATGGTATTATATTTTTTTTTTTTCGGCCATTCTTTGTCTTTCAAAATTTTAACACTTTTTTTTTTAAAAAATTTCTCTCTTTTTTTTCTCAATCCTTAGATTGATCCATCGCGTAGGACATATCGAGTCCTGTCACGGTCGCCATGTAATATAATGTTCAAATCCTTTTTGTTGGATCGTTGGGGCTCAACCCTCCGATCTGTTTTATTGTGATTTCTCTTCTGTGTTTTACAATTGTGGTTTGGGCTTTTGTAAGCCCAAAGCCGCGGAGCTGCGCTGCCAGTGACGCCGGCAGCGGAGCGGCAGAACTATGTGTTCTTATCTCTTATATGTTAATATGTATATGCTCAGCGCTGTTGGCAGCGAGAGCGCGAGGGAAGATATATGTGTGTATGCATGTATATTAGTGCCGTCAAGTCATGGGAACATGCTGACGCTGCACTTGGGTCGCTCGAGGCATTCTTGAGTGAATCGTTATACGATCACCCAGAATGTCTGGGACTTTATTGTTACGTAAACACTGAAACAAAGTGTTACAGTGTGTATTCTTTAAGTACCGTCGGTACAGTGGGTATTCGAAATAATGAATACTTTACTTTACTTTAATATGAGCATACTACATTATATAGAACCGTTCCCTATCCAGCACTGGCATGTATACTGAACTACCGCACCTATATAGCACCCACGCTCCAGGAAATGTGGCAAGATCGCACATCTTGGGCAGTAGCAACAATACGGCACTCTAGCCTCAAAAAAGTGGAACCTCCGCAACTATATGGCACCTGCACTTATATAGAACACCTCCCTATCCAGCACTGGCATGTATACTGAACCACCGCACCTATATAGCACCCACGCTCCAGAAAATGTGGCAAGATCGCACATCTTGGGCACTAGCAACAATACGGCACTCTAGCCTCAAAAAAGTGGAACTCCGCAACTATATGGCACATGCACTTATATAGAACACCTCCCTATCCAGCACTGGCATGTATACTGAACCACCGCACCTATATAGCACCCACGCTCCAGAAAATGTGGCAAGATCGCACATCTTGGGCACTAGCAACAATACGGCACTCTAGCCTCAAAAAAGTGGAACTTCGCACTTATATGGCACCTGCACTTATATAGAACACCTCCCTATCCAGCACTGGCATGTATACTGAACCACCGCACCTATATAGCACCCACGCTCCAGAAAATGTGGCAAGATCGCACATCTTGGGCACTAGCAACAATACGGCACTCTAGCCTCAAAAAAGTGGAACTCCGCAACTATATGGCACATGCACTTATATAGAACACCTCCCTATCCAGCACTAGCATGTATACTGAACCACCGCACCTATATAGCACCCACGCTCCAGAAAATGTGGCAAGATCGCACATATTGGGCACTAGCAACAATACGGCACTCTAGCCTCAAAAAAGTGGAACTCCGCAACTATATGGCACCTGCACTTATATAGAACACCTCCCTATCCAGCACTGGCATGTATACTGAACCACCGCACCTATATAGCACCCACGCTCCAGAAAATGTGGCAAGATCGCACATCTTGGGCACTAGCAACAATACGGCACTCTAGCCTCAAAAAAGTGGAACTCCGCAACTATATGGCACATGCACTTATATAGAACACCTCCCTATCCAGCACTAGCATGTATACTGAACCACCGCACCTATATAGCACCAACGCTCCAGAAAATGTGGCAAGATCGCACATCTTGGGCACTAGCAACAATACGGCACTCTAGCCTCAAAAAAGTGGAACTCCGCAACTATATGGCACATGCACTTATATAGAACACCTCCCTATCCAGCACTAGCATGTATACTGAACCTCCGCACCTATATAGCACCCACGCTCCAGAAAATGTGGCAAGATCGCACATCTTGGGCACTAGCAACAATACGGCACTCTAGCCTCAAAAAAGTGGAACTCCGCAACTATATGGCACATGCACTTATATAGAACACCTCCCTATCCAGCACTAGCATGTATACTGAACCACCGCACCTATATAGCACCCACGCTCCAGAAAATGTGGCAAGATCGCACATCTTGGGCACTAGCAACAATACGGCACTCTAGCCTCAAAAAAGTGGAACTCCGCAACTATATGGCACATGCACTTATATAGAACACCTCCCTATCAGGCACTAGCATGTATACTGAACCACCGCACCTATATAGCACCCACGCTCCAGAAAATGTGGCAATATCGCACATCTTGGGCACTAGCAACAATACGGCACTCTAGCCTCAAAAAAGTGAAACTCCGCAACTATATGGCACATGAACTTATATAGAACCGTTCCCTATCCAGCACTAGCATGTATACTAAACCACCGCACCTATATAGGAAATGTGGCAAGATCGCACATCTTGGGCACTAGCAACAATACGGCACTCTAGCCTCAAAAAAGTGGAACCTCCGCAACTATATGGCACATGCACTTATATAGAACACCTCCCTATCCAGCACTGGCATGTATACTGAACCACCGCACCTATATAGCACCCACGCTCCAGAAAATGTGGCAAGATCGCACATCATGGGCACTAGCAACAATACGGCACTCTAGCGTCAAAAAAGTGGAACTCCGCAACTATATGGCACATGCACTTATATAGAACACCTCCCTATCCAGCACTGGCATGTATACTGAACCACCGCACCTATATAGCACCCACGCTCCAGAAAATGTGGCAAGATCGCACATCTTGGGCACTAGCAACAATACGGCACTCTAGAATCAAAAAAGGGGAGCTCCGCAACTATATGGCACATGCACTTATATAGAACCGCTCCCTATCCAGCACTGGCATGTATACTGAACTACCGCACCTATATAGCACCCACGCTCCAGGAAATGTGGCAAGATCGCACATCTTGGGCACTAGCAACAATACGGCACTCTAGCCTCAAAAAAGTGGAACTCCGCAACTATATGGCACATGCACTTATATAGAACACCTCCCTATCCAGCACTAGCATGTATACTGAACCACCGCACCTATTTAGCACCCACGCTCCAAAAAATGTGGCAAGATCGCACATCTTGGGCACTAGCAACAATACGGCACTCTAGCCTCAAAAAAGTGGAACTCCGCAACTATATGGCACATGCACTTATATAGAACCGTTCCCTATCCAGCACTGGCATGTATACTGAACTACCGCACCTATATAGCACCCACGCTCCAGGAAATGTGGCAAGATCGCACATCTTGGGCACTAGCAACAATACGGCACTCTAGCCTCAAAAAAGTGGAACCTCCGCAACTATATGGCACCTGCACTTATATAGAACACCTCCCTATCCAGCACTAGCATGTATACTGAACCACCGCACCTATATAGCACCCACGCTCCAGAAAATGTGGCAAGATCGCACATCTTGGGCACTAGCAACAATACGGCACTCTAGCCTCAAAAAAGTGGAACTCCGCAACTATATGGCACATGCACTTATATAGAACACCTCCCTATCCAGCACTAGCATGTATACTGAACCACCGCACCTATATAGCACCCACGCTCCAGAAAATGTGGCAAGATCGCACATCTTGGGCACTAGCAACAATACGGCACTCTAGCCTCAAAAAAGTGGAACTCCGCAACTATATGGCACATGCACTTATATAGAACACCTCCCTATCCAGCACTAGCATGTATACTGAACCACCGCACCTATATAGCACCCACGCTCCAGAAAATGTGGCAAGATCGCACATCTTGGGCACTAGCAACAATACGGCACTCTAGCCTCAAAAAAGTGGAACTCCGCAACTATATGGCACATGCACTTATATAGAACCGTTCCCTATCCAGCACTGGCATGTATACTGAACTACCGCACCTATATAGCACCCACGCTCCAGGAAATGTGGCAAGATCGCACATCTTGGGCACTAGCAACAATACGGCACTCTAGCCTCAAAAAAGTGGAACTCCGCAACTATATGGCACATGCACTTATATAGAACACCTCCCTATCCAGCACTGGCATGTATACTGAACCACCGCACCTATATAGCACCCACGCTCCAGAAAATGTGGCAAGATCGCACATCTTGGGCACTAGCAACAATACGGCACTCTAGCCTCAAAAAAGTGGAACTCCGCACTTATATGGCACCTGCACTTATATAGAACACCTCCCTATCCAGCACTGGCATGTATACTGAACCACCGCACCTATATAGCACCCACGCTCCAGAAAATGTGGCAAGATCGCACATCTTGGGCACTAGCAACAATACGGCACTCTAGCCTCAAAAAAGTGGAACTCCGCAACTATATGGCACATGCACTTATATAGAACACCTCCCTATCCAGCACTAGCATGTATACTGAACCACCGCACCTATATAGCACCCACGCTCCAGAAAATGTGGCAAGATCGCACATATTGGGCACTAGCAACAATACGGCACTCTAGCCTCAAAAAAGTGGAACTCCGCAACTATATGGCACCTGCACTTATATAGAACACCTCCCTATCCAGCACTGGCATGTATACTGAACCACCGCACCTATATAGCACCCACGCTCCAGAAAATGTGGCAAGATCGCACATCTTGGGCACTAGCAACAATACGGCACTCTAGCCTCAAAAAAGTGGAACTCCGCAACTATATGGCACATGCACTTATATAGAACACCTCCCTATCCAGCACTAGCATGTATACTGAACCACCGCACCTATATAGCACCAACGCTCCAGAAAATGTGGCAAGATCGCACATCTTGGGCACTAGCAACAATACGGCACTCTAGCCTCAAAAAAGTGGAACTCCGCAACTATATGGCACATGCACTTATATAGAACACCTCCCTATCCAGCACTAGCATGTATACTGAACCTCCGCACCTATATAGCACCCACGCTCCAGAAAATGTGGCAAGATCGCACATCTTGGGCACTAGCAACAATACGGCACTCTAGCCTCAAAAAAGTGGAACTCCGCAACTATATGGCACATGCACTTATATAGAACACCTCCCTATCCAGCACTAGCATGTATACTGAACCACCGCACCTATATAGCACCCACGCTCCAGAAAATGTGGCAAGATCGCACATCTTGGGCACTAGCAACAATACGGCACTCTAGCCTCAAAAAAGTGGAACTCCGCAACTATATGGCACATGCACTTATATAGAACCGTTCCCTATCCAGCACTGGCATGTATACTGAACTACCGCACCTATATAGCACCCACGCTCCAGGAAATGTGGCAAGATCGCACATCTTGGGCACTAGCAACAATACGGCACTCTAGCCTCAAAAAAGTGGAACTCCGCAACTATATGGCACCTGCACTTATATAGAACACCTCCCTATCCAGCACTGGCACGTATACTGAACCACCGCACCTATATAGCACCCACGCTCCAGAAAATGTGGCAAGATCGCACATCTTGGGCACTAGCAACAATACGGCACTCTAGCCTCAAAAAAGTGGAACTCCGCAACTATATGGCACATGCACTTATATAGAACACCTCCCTATCCAGCACTAGCATGTATACTGAACTACCGCACCTATATAGCACCCACGCTCCAGGAAATGTGGCAAGATCGCACATCTTGGGCACTAGCAACAATACGGCACTCTAACCTCAAAAAAGTGGAACCTCCGCAACTATATGGCACCTGCACTTATATAGAACACCTCCCTATCCAGCACTGGCATGTGTACTGAGCCACCGCACCTATATAGCACCCACGCTCCAGAAAATGTGGCAAGATCGCACATCTTGGGCACTAGCAACAATACGGCACTCTAGCCTCAAAAAAGTGGAACTCCGCAACTATATGGCACCTGCACTTATATAGAACACCTCCCTATCCAGCACTGGCATGTGTACTGAACCACCGCACCTATATAGCACCCACGCTCCAGAAAATGTGGCAAGATCGCACATCTTGGGCACTAGCAACAATACGGCACTCTAGCCTCAAAAAAGTGGAACTCCGCACTTATATGGCACCTGCACTTATATAGAACACCTCCCTATCCAGCACTGGCATGTATACTGAACCACCGCACCTATATAGCACCCACGCTCCAGAAAATGTGGCAAGATCGCACATCTTGGGCACTAGCAACAATACGGCACTCTAGCCTCAAAAAAGTGGAACTCCGCAACTATATGGCACCTGCACTTATATAGAACACCTCCCTATCCAGCACTGGCATGTGTACTGAACCACCGCACCTATATAGCACCCACGCTCCAGAAAATGTGGCAAGATCGCACATCTTGGGCACTAGCAACAATACGGCACTCTAGCCTCAAAAAAGTGGAACTCCGAACTTATATGGCACCTGCACTTATATAGAACACCTCCCTATCCAGCACTGGCATGTATACTGAACCACCGCACCTATATAGCACCCACGCTCCAGAAAATGTGGCAAGATCGCACATCTTGGGCACTAGCAACAATACGGCACTCTAGCCTCAAAAAAGTGGAACTCCGCAACTATATGGCACATGCACTTATATAGAACCGTTCCCTAGCCAGCACTGGCATGTATACTGAACTACCGCACCTATATAGCACCCACGCTCCAGGAAATGTGGCAAGATCGCACATCTTGGGCACTAGCAACAATACGGCACTCTAACCTCAAAAAAGTGGAACCTCCGCAACTATATGGCACCTGCACTTATATAGAACACCTCCCTATCCAGCACTGGCATGTGTACTGAACCACCGCACCTATATAGCACCCACGCTCCAGAAAATGTGGCAAGATCGCACATCTTGGGCACTAGCAACAATACGGCACTCTAGCCTCAAAAAAGTGGAACTCCGCAACTATATGGCACCTGCACTTATATAGAACACCTCCCTATCCAGCACTGGCATGTGTACTGAACCACCGCACCTATATAGCACCCACGCTCCAGAAAATGTGGCAAGATCGCACATCTTGGGCACTAGCAACAATACGGCACTCTAGCCTCAAAAAAGTGGAACTCCGCACTTATATGGCACCTGCACTTATATAGAACACCTCCCTATCCAGCACTGGCATGTATACTGAACCACCGCACCTATATAGCACCCACGCTCCAGAAAATGTGGCAAGATCGCACATCTTGGGCACTAGCAACAATACGGCACTCTAGCCTCAAAAAAGTGGAACTCCGCAACTATATGGCACATGCACTTATATAGAACACCTCCCTATCCAGCACTAGCATGTATACTGAACCACCGCACCTATATAGCACCCACGCTCCAGAAAATGTGGCAAGATCGCACATCTTGGGCACTAGCAACAATACGGCACTCTAGCCTCAAAAAAGTGGAACCCCGCAACTATATGGCACATGCACTTATATAGAACACCTCCCTATCCAGCACTAGCATGTATACTGAACCACCGCACCTATATAGCACCCACGCTCCAGAAAATGTGGCAAGATCGCACATCTTGGGCACTAGCAACAATACGGCACTCTAGCCTCAAAAAAGTGGAACTCCGCAACTATATGGCACATGCACTTATATAGAACACCTCCCTATCCAGCACTAGCATGTATACTGAACCACCGCACCTATATAGCACCCACGCTCCAGAAAATGTGGCAAGATCGCACATCTTGGGCACTAGCAACAATACGGCACTCTAGCCTCAAAAAAGTGGAACTCCGCAACTATATGGCACATGAACTTATATAGAACACCTCCCTATCCAGCACTGGCATGTATACTGAACCACCGCACCTATATAGCACCCACGCTCCAGAAAATGTGGCAAGATCGCACATCTTGGGCACTAGCAACAATACGGCACTCTAGCCTCAAAAAAGTGGAACTCCGCAACTATATGGCACCTGCACTTATATAGAACACCTCCCTATCCAGCACTGGCATGTATACTGAACCACCGCACCTATATAGCACCCACGCTCCAGAAAATGTGGCAAGATCGCACATCTTGGGCACTAGCAACAACGCGGCACTCTAGCCTCAAAAAAGTGGAACTCCGCACTTATATGGCACCTGCACTTATATAGAACACCTCCCTATCCAGCACTGGCATGTATACTGAACCACCGCACCTATATAGCACCCACGCTCCAGAAAATGTGGCAAGATCGCACATCTTGGGCACTAGCAACAATACGGCACTCTAGCCTCAAGAAAGTGGAACTCCGCAACTATATGGCACATGCACTTATATAGAACACCTCCCTATCCAGCACTAGCATGTATACTGAACCACCGCACCTATATAGCACCCACGCTCCAGAAAATGTGGCAAGATCGCACATCTTGGGCACTAGCAACAATACGGCACTCTAGCCTCAAAAAAGTGGAACTCCGCAACTATATGGCACATGCACTTATATAGAACACCTCCCTATCCAGCACTAGCATGTATACTGAACCACCGCACCTATATAGCACCCACGCTCCAGAAAATGTGGCAAGATCGCACATCTTGGGCACTAGCAACAATACGGCACTCTAGCCTCAAAAAAGTGGAACTCCGCAACTATA
Source organism: Drosophila pseudoobscura (assembly GCF_009870125.1). Taxonomy (NCBI): domain Eukaryota; kingdom Metazoa; phylum Arthropoda; class Insecta; order Diptera; family Drosophilidae; genus Drosophila; species Drosophila pseudoobscura. The sequence continues at coordinate 18,111 of NW_022881700.1, read as the reverse complement.
TGGCACATGCACTTATATAGAACACCTCCCTATCCAGCACTAGCATGTATACTGAACCACCGCACCTATATAGCACCCACGCTCCAGAAAATGTGGCAAGATCGCACATCTTGGGCACTAGCAACAATACGGCACTCTAGCCTCAAAAAAGTGGAACTCCGCAACTATATGGCACATGAACTTATATAGAACACCTCCCTATGCAGCACTGGCATGTATACTGAACCACCGCACCTATATAGCACCCACGCTCCAGAAAATGTGGCAAGATCGCACATCTTGGGCACTAGCAACAATACGGCACTCTAGCCTCAAAAAAGTGGAACTCCGCAACTATATGGCACATGCACTTATATAGAACACCTCCCTATCCAGCACTAGCATGTATACTGAAACACCGCACCTATATAGCACCCACGCTCCAGAAAATGTGGCAAGATCGCACATCTTGGACACTAGCAACAATACGGCACTCTAGCCTCAAAAAAGTGGAACTCCGCAACTATATGGCACATGAACTTATATAGAACACCTCCCTATCCAGCACTAGCATGTATACTGAACCACCGCACCTATATAGCACCCACGCTCCAGAAAATGTGGCAAGATCGCACATCTTGGACACTAGCAACAATACGGCACTCTAGCCTCAAAAAAGTGGAACTCCGCAACTATATGGCACATGCACTTATATAGAACACCTCCCTATCCAGCACTAGCATGTATACTGAACCACCGCACCTATATAGCACCCACGCTCCAGAAAATGTGGCAAGATCGCACATCTTGGGCACTAGCAACAATACGGCACTCTAGCCTCAAAAAAGTGGAACTCCGCAACTATATGGCACATGCACTTATATAGAACACCTCACTATCCAGCACTGGCATGTATACTGAACCACCGCACCTATATAGCATCCACGCTCCAGAAAATGTGGCAAGATCGCACATCTTGGGCACTAGCAACAATACGGCACTCTAGCCTCAAAAAAGTGGAACCTCCGCAACTATATGGCACCTGCACTTATATAGAACACCTCCCTATCCAGCACTGGCATGTGTACTGAACCACCGCACCTATATAGCACCCACGCTCCAGAAAATGTGGCAAGATCGCACATCTTGGGCACTAGCAACAATACGGCACTCTAGCCTCAAAAAAGTGGAACTCCGCAACTATATGGCACCTGCACTTATATAGAACACCTCCCTATCCAGCACTGGCATGTGTACTGAACCACCGCACCTATATAGCACCCACGCTCCAGAAAATGTGGCAAGATCGCACATCTTGGGCACTAGCAACAATACGGCACTCTAGCCTCAAAAAAGTGGAACTCCGCAACTATATGGCACCTGCACTTATATAGAACACCTCCCTATCCAGCACTGGCATGTGTACTGAACCACCGCACCTATATAGCACCCACGCTCCAGAAAATGTGGCAAGATCGCACATCTTGAGCACTAGCAACAATACGGCACTCTAGCCTCAAAAAAGTGGAACTCCGCACTTATATGGCACCTGCACTTATATAGAACACCTCCCTATCCAGCACTGGCATGTATACTGAACCACCGCACCTATATAGCACCCACGCTCCAGAAAATGTGGCAAGATCGCACATCTTGGGCACTAGCAACAATACGGCACTCTAGCCTCAAAAAAGTGGAACTCCGCAACTATATGGCACATGCACTTATATAGAACACCTCCCTATCCAGCACTAGCATGTATACTGAACCACCGCACCTATATAGCACCCACGCTCCAGAAAATGTGGCAATATCGCACATCTTGGGCACTAGCAACAATACGGCACTCTAGCCTCAAAAAAGTGGAACTCCGCAACTATATGGCACATGCACTTATATAGAACACCTCCCTATCCAGCACTAGCATGTATACTGAACCACCGCACCTATATAGCACCCACGCTCCAGAAAATGTGGCAAGATCGCACATCTTGGGCACTAGCAACAATACGGCACTCTAGCCTCAAAAAAGTGGAACTCCGCAACTATATGGCACATGCACTTATATAGAACACCTCCCTATCCAGCACTAGCATGTATACTGAACCACCGCACCTATATAGCACCCACGCTCCAGAAAATGTGGCAAGATCGCACATCTTGGGCACTAGCAACAATACGGCACTCTAGCCTCAAAAAAGTGGAACTCCGCAACTATATGGCACATGAACTTATATAGAACACCTCCCTATCCAGCACTGGCATGTATACTGAACCACCGCACCTATATAGCACCCACGCTCCAGAAAATGTGGCAAGATCGCACATCTTGGGCACTAGCAACAATACGGCACTCTAGCCTCAAAAAAGTGGAACTCCGCAACTATATGGCACCTGTACTTATATAGAACACCTCCCTATCCAGCACTGGCATGTATACTGAACCACCGCACCTATATAGCACCCACGCTCCAGAAAATGTGGCAAGATCGCACATCTTGGGCACTAGCAACAACGCGGCACTCTAGCCTCAAAAAAGTGGAACTCCGCAACTATATGGCACATGCACTTATATAGAACACCTCCCTATCCAGCACTAGCATGTATACTGAACCACCGCACCTATATAGCACCCACGCTCCAGAAAATGTGGCAAGATCGCACATCTTGGGCACTAGCAGCAATACGGCACTCTAGCCTCAAAAAAGTGGAACTCCGCAACTATATGGCACATGCACTTATATAGAACACCTCCCTATCCAGCACTGGCATGTATACTGAACCACCGCACCTATATAGCACCCACGCTCCAGAAAATGTGGCAAGATCGCACATCTTGGGCACTAGCAACAATACGGCACTCTAGCCTCAAAAAAGTGGAACTCCGCAACTATATGGCACATGCACTTATATAGAACACCTCCCTATCCAGCACTAGCATGTATACTGAACCACCGCACCTATATAGCACCCACGCTCCAGAAAATGTGGCAAGATCGCACATCTTGGGCACTAGCAACAATACGGCACTCTAGCCTCAAAAAAGTGGAACTCCGCAACTATATGGCACCTGCACTTATATAGAACACCTCCCTATCCAGCACTGGCATGTATACTGAACCACCGCACCTATATAGCACCCACGCTCCAGAAAATGTGGCAAGATCGCACATCTTGGGCACTAGCAACAATACGGCACTCTAGCCTCAAAAAAGTGGAACTCCGCAACTATATGGCACATGCACTTATATAGAACCGTTCCCTATCCAGCACTGGCATGTATACTGAACTACCGCACCTATATAGCACCCACGCTCCAGGAAATGTGGCAAGATCGCACATCTTGGGCACTAGCAACAATACGGCACTCTAGCCTCAAAAAAGTGGAACTCCGCAACTATATGGCACCTGCACTTATATAGAACACCTCCCTATCCAGCACTGGCATGTATACTGAACCACCGCACCTATATAGCACCCACGCTCCAGGAAATGTGGCAAGATCGCACATCTTGGGCACTAGCAACAATACAGCACTCTAGCCTCAAAACAGTGGAACTCCGCAACTATATGGCACCTGCACTTATGTAGAACACCTCCCTATCCGGCACTTTCATGTATACTGAAACACCGCACCTATATAGCACCCACGCTCCAGAAAATGTGGCAAGATCGCACATCTTGGGCACTAGCAACAATACTGCACTCTAGCCTCAAAAAAGTGGAACTCCGCAACTATATGGCACCTGCACTTATATAGAACACCTCCCTATCCAGCACTGGCATGTATACTGAACCACCGCACCTATATAGCACCCACGCTCCAGAAAATGTGGCAAGATCGCACATCTTGGGCACTAGCAACAATACGGCACTCTAGCCTCAAAAAAGTTGAACTCCGCAACTATATGGCACATGCACTTATATAGAACACCTCCCTATCCAGCACTAGCATGTATACTGAACCACCGCACCTATATAGCACCCACGCTCCAGAAAATGTGGCAAGATCGCACATCTTGGGCACTAGCAACAATACGGCACTCTAGCCTCAAAAAAGTCGAACTCCGCAACTATATGGCACCTGCACTTATATAGAACACCTCCCTATCCAGCACTGGCATGTATACTGAACCACCGCACCTATATAGCACCCACGCTCCAGAAAATGTGGCAAGATCGCACATCTTGGGCACTAGCAACAATACGGCACTCTAGCCTCAAAAAAGTGGAACTCCGCAACTATATGGCACATGCACTTATATAGAACACCTCCCTATCCAGCACTAGCATGTATACTGAACCACCGCACCTATATAGCACCCAGGCTCCAGAAAATGTGGCAAGATCGCACATCTTGGGCACTAGCAACAATACGGCACTCTAGCCTCAAAAAAGTGGAACTCCGCAACTATATGGCACCTGCACTTATATAGAACACCTCCCTATCCAGCACTGGCATGTATACTGAACCACCGCACCTATATAGCACCCACGCTCCAGAAAATGTGGCTACATCGCACATCTTGGGCACTAGCAACAATACGGCACTTTAGCCTCAAAAAAGTGGAACTCCGCAACTATATGGCACATGCACTTATATAGAACACCTCCCTATCCAGCACTAGTATGTATACTGAACCACCGCACCTATATAGCACCCACGCTCCAGAAAATGTGGCAAGATCGCACATCTTGGGCACTAGCAACAATACGGCACTCTAGCCTCAAAAAAGTGGAACTCCGCAACTATATGGCACCTGCACTTATATAGAACACCTCCCTATCCAGCACTGGCATGTATACTGAACCACCGCACCTATATAGCACCCACGCTCCAGAAAATGTGGCTAGATCGCACATCTTGGGCACTAGCAACAATACGGCACTCTAGCCTCAAAAAAGTGGAACTCCGCAACTATATGGCACATGCACTTATATAGAACACCTCCCTATCCAGCACTGGCATGTATACTGAACCACCGCACCTATATAGCACCCACGCTCCAGAAAATGTGGCAAGATCGCACATCTTGGGCACTAGCAACAATACGGCACTCTAGCCTCAAAAAAGTGGAACTCCGCAACTATATGGCACATGCACTTATATAGAACACCTCCCTATCCAGCACTGGCATGTATACTGAACCACCGCACCTATATAGCACCCACGCTCCAGAAAATGTGGCAAGATCGCACATCTTGGGCACTAGCAACAATACGGCACTCTAGCCTCAAAAAAGTGGAACTCCGCAACTATATGGCACATGCACTTATATAGAACACCTCCCTATCCAGCACTGGCATGTATACTGAACCACCGCACCTATATAGCACCCACGCTCCAGAAAATGTGGCAAGATCGCACATCTTGGGCACTAGCAACAATACGGCACTCTAGCCTCAAAAAAGTGGAACTCCGCAACTATATGGCACATGCACTTATATAGAACACCTCCCTATCCAGCACTAGCATGTATACTGAACCACCGCACCTATATAGCACCCACGCTCCAGAAAATGTGGCAAGATCGCACATCTTGGGCACTAGCAACAATACGGCACTCTAGCCTCAAAAAAGTGGAACTCCGCAACTATATGGCACATGCACTTATATAGAACACCTCCCTATCCAGCACTGGCATGTATACTGAACCACCGCACCTATATAGCACCCACGCTCCAGAAAATGTGGCAAGATCGCACATCTTGGGCACTAGCAACAATACGGCACTCTAGCCTCAAAAAAGTGGAACTCCGCAACTATATGGCACATGCACTTATATAGAACACCTCCCTATCCAGCACTAGCATGTATACTGAACCACCGCACCTATATAGCACCCACGCTCCAGAAAATGTGGCAAGATCGCACATCTTGGGCACTAGCAACAATACGGCACTCTAGCCTCAAAAAAGTGGAACTCCGCAACTATAAGGCACATGCACTTATATAGAACACCTCCCTATCCAGCACTAGCATGTATACTGAACCACCGCACCTATATAGCACCCACGCTCCAGAAAATGTGGCAAGATCGCACATCTTGGGCACTAGCAACAATACGGCACTCTAGCCTCAAAAAAGTGGAACTCCGCAACTATATGGCACCTGCACTTATATAGAACACCTCCCTATCCAGCACTGGCATGTATACTGAACCACCGCACCTATATAGCACCCACGCTCCAGAAAATGTGGCTAGATCGCACATCTTGGGCACTAGCAACAATACGGCACTCTAGCCTCAAAAAAGTGGAACTCCGCAACTATATGGCACATGCACTTATATAGAACACCTCCCTATCCAGCACTAGTATGTATACTGAACCACCGCACCTATATAGCACCCACGCTCCAGAAAATGTGGCAAGATCGCACATCTTGGGCACTAGCAACAATACGGCACTCTAGCCTCAAAAAAGTGGAACTCCGCAACTATATGGCACCTGCACTTATATAGAACACCTCCCTATCCAGCACTGGCATGTATACTGAACCACCGCACCTATATAGCACCCACGCTCCAGAAAATGTGGCTAGATCGCACATCTTGGGCACTAGCAACAATACGGCACTCTAGCCTCAAAAAAAAGGAACTCCGCAACTATATGGCACATGCACTTATATAGAACACCTCCCTATCCAGCACTAGCATGTGTACTGAACCACCGCACCTATATAGCACCCACGCTCCAGAAAATGTGGCAAGATCGCACATCTTGGGCACTAGCAACAATACGGCACTCTAGCCTCAAAAAAGTGGAACTCCGCAACTATATGGCACATGCACTTATATAGAACACCTCCCTATCCAGCACTGGCATGTATACTGAACCACCGCACCTATATAGCACCCACGCTCCAGAAAATGTGGCAAGATCGCACATCTTGGGCACTAGCAACAATACGGCACTCTAGCCTCAAAAAAGTGGAACTCCGCAACTATATGGCACATGCACTTATATAGAACACCTCCCTATCCAGCACTAGCATGTATACTGAACCACCGCACCTATATAGCACCCACGCTCCAGAAAATGTGGCAAGATCGCACATCTTGGGCACTAGCAACAATACGGCACTCTAGCCTCAAAAAAGTGGAACTCCGCAACTATAAGGCACATGCACTTATATAGAACACCTCCCTATCCAGCACTAGCATGTATACTGAACCACCGCACCTATATAGCACCCACGCTCCAGAAAATGTGGCAAGATCGCACATCTTGGGCACTAGCAACAATACGGCACTCTAGCCTCAAAAAAGTGGAACTCCGCAACTATATGGCACCTGCACTTATATAGAACACCTCCCTATCCAGCACTGGCATGTATACTGAACCACCGCACCTATATAGCACCCACGCTCCAGAAAATGTGGCTAGATCGCACATCTTGGGCACTAGCAACAATACGGCACTCTAGCCTCAAAAAAGTGGAACTCCGCAACTATATGGCACATGCACTTATATAGAACACCTCCCTATCCAGCACTAGTATGTATACTGAACCACCGCACCTATATAGCACCCACGCTCCAGAAAATGTGGCAAGATCGCACATCTTGGGCACTAGCAACAATACGGCACTCTAGCCTCAAAAAAGTGGAACTCCGCAACTATATGGCACATGCACTTATATAGAACCGTTCCCTATCCAGCACTGGCATGTATACTGAACTACCGCACCTATATAGCACCCACGCTCCAGGAAATGTGGCAAGATCGCACATCTTGGGCACTAGCAACAATACGGCACTCTAGCCTCAAAAAAGTGGAACCTCCGCAACTATATGGCACCTGCACTTATATAGAACACCTCCCTATCCAGCACTAGCATGTATACTGAACCACCGCACCTATATAGCACCCACGCTCCAGAAAATGTGGCAAGATCGCACATCTTGGGCACTAGCAACAATACGGCACTCTAGCCTCAAAAAAGTGGAACTCCGCAACTATATGGCACATGCACTTATATAGAACACCTCCCTATCCAGCACTAGCATGTATACTGAACCACCGCACCTATATAGCACCCACGCTCCAGAAAATGTGGCAAGATCGCACATCTTGGGCACTAGCAACAATACGGCACTCTAGCCTCAAAAAAGTGGAACTCCGCAACTATATGGCACATGCACTTATATAGAACCGTTCCCTATCCAGCACTGGCATGTATACTGAACTACCGCACCTATATAGCACCCACGCTCCAGGAAATGTGGCAAGATCGCACATCTTGGGCACGTAGCAACAATACGGCACTCTAGCCTCAAAAAAGTGGAACCTCCGCAACTATATGGCACCTGCACTTATATAGAACACCTCCCTATCCAGCACTAGCATGTATACTGAACTACCGCACCTATATAGCACCCACGCTCCAGAAAATGTGGCAAGATCGCACATCTTGGGCACTAGCAACAATACGGCACTCTAGCCTCAAAAAAGTGGAACTCCGCAACTATATGGCACATGCACTTATATAGAACACCTCCCTATCCAGCACTGGCATGTATACTGAACCACCGCACCTATATAGCACCCACGCTCCAGAAAATGTGGCAAGATCGCACATCTTGGGCACTAGCAACAATACGGCACTCTAGCCTCAAAAAAGTGGAACTTCGCACTTATATGGCACCTGCACTTATATAGAACACCTCCCTATCCAGCACTGGCATGTATACTGAACCACCGCACCTATATAGCACCCACGCTCCAGAAAATGTGGCAAGATCGCACATCTTGGGCACTAGCAACAATACGGCACTCTAGCCTCAAAAAAGTGGAACTCCGCAACTATATGGCACATGCACTTATATAGAACACCTCCCTATCCAGCACTAGCATGTATACTGAACCACCGCACCTATATAGCACCCACGCTCCAGAAAATGTGGCAAGATCGCACATCTTGGGCACTAGCAACAATACGGCACTCTAGCCTCAAAAAAGTGGAACTTCGCAACTTATATGGCACCTGCACTTATATAGAACACCTCCCTATCCAGCACTGGCATGTATACTGAACCACCGCACCTATATAGCACCCACGCTCCAGAAAATGTGGCAGGTCGCACATCTTGGGCACTAGCAACAATACGGCACTCTAGAATCAAAAGAGGGGAACTCCGCAACTATATGGCACATGCACTTATATAGAACACCTCCCTATCCAGCACTAGCATGTATACTGAACCACCGCACCTATATAGCACCCACGCTCCAGAAAATGTGGCAAGATCGCACATCTTGGGCACTAGCAACAATACGGCACTCTAGCCTCAAAAAAGTGGAACTCCGCAACTATATGGCACATGCACTTATATAGAACCGTTCCCTATCCAGCACTAGCATGTATACTGAACCACCGCACCTATATAGCACCCACGCTCCAGAAAATGTGGCAAGATCGCACATCTTGGGCACTAGCAACAATACGGCACTCTAGCCTCAAAAAAGTGGAACTCCGCAACTATATGGCACCTGCACTTATATAGAACACCTCCCTATCCAGCACTGGCATGTATACTGAACCACCGCACCTATATAGCACCCACGCTCCAGAAAATGTGCAAGATCGCACATCTTGGGCACTAGCAACAATACGGCACTCTAGCCTCAAAAAAGTGGAACCTCCGCAACTATATGGCACCTGCACTTATGTAGAACACCTCCCTATCCAGCACTATCATGTATACTGAAACACCGCACCTATATAGCACCCACGCTCCAGAAAATGTGGCAAGATCGCACATCTTGGGCACTAGCAACAATACTGCACTCTAGCCTCAAAAAAGTGGAACTCCGCAACTATATGGCACCTGCACTTATATAGAACACCTCCCTATCCAGCACTGGCATGTATACTGAACCACCGCACCTATATAGCACCCACGCTCCAGAAAATGTGGCAAGATCGCACATCTTGGGCACTAGCAACAATACGGCACTCTAGCCTCAAAAAAGTGGAACTCCGCAACTATATGGCACATGCACTTATATAGAACACCTCCCTATCCAGCACTAGCATTTATACTGAACCACCGCACCTATATAGCACCCACGCTCCAGAAAATGTGGCAAGATCGCACATCTTGGACACTAGCAACAATACGGCACTCTAGCCTCAAAAAAGTGGAACTCCGCAACTATATGGCACATGCACTTATATAGAACACCTCCCTATTAGGCACTAGCATGTATACTGAACCACCGCACCTATATAGCACCCACGCTCCAGAAAATGTGGCAATATCGCACATCTTGGGCACTAGCAACAATACGGCACTCTAGCCTCAAAAAAGTGAAACTCCGCAACTATATGGCACATGAACTTATATAGAACCGTTCCCTATCCAGCACTAGCATGTATACTAAACCACCGCACCTATATAGGAAATGTGGCAAGATCGCACATCTTGGGCACTAGCAACAATACGGCACTCTAGCCTCAAAAAAGTGGAACCTCCGCAACTATATGGCACATGCACTTATATAGAACACCTCCCTATCCAGCACTGGCATGTATACTGAACCACCGCACCTATATAGCACCCACGCTCCAGAAAATGTGGCAAGATCGCACATCATGGGCACTAGCAACAATACGGCACTCTAGCGTCAAAAAAGTGGAACTCCGCAACTATATGGCACATGCACTTATATAGAACACCTCCCTATCCACCACTGGCATGTATACTGAACCACCGCACCTATATAGCACCCACGCTCCAGAAAATGTGGCAGGTCGCACATCTTGGGCACTAGCAACAATACGGCACTCTAGAATCAAAAGAGGGGAACTCCGCAACTATATGGCACATGCACTTATATAGAACCGTTCCCTATCCAGCACTGGCATGTATACTGAACTACCGCACCTATATAGCACCCACGCTCCAGAAAATGTGGCAAGATCGCACATCTTGGACACTAGCAACAATACGGCACTCTAGCCTCAAAAAAGTGGAACTCCGTAACTATATGGCACATGCACTTATATAGAACACCTCCCTATTAGGCACTAGCATGTATACTGAACCACCGCACCTATATAGCACCCACGCTCCAGAAAATGTGGCAATATCGCACATCTTGGGCACTAGCAACAATACGGCACTCTAGCCTCAAAAAAGTGAAACTCCGCAACTATATGGCACATGAACTTATATAGAACCGTTCCCTATCCAGCACTAGCATGTATACTAAACCACCGCACCTATATAGGAAATGTGGCAAGATCGCACATCTTGGGCACTAGCAACAATACGGCACTCTAGCCTCAAAAAAGTGGAACCTCCGCAACTATATGGCACATGCACTTATATAGAACACCTCCCTATCCAGCACTGGCATGTATACTGAACCACCGCACCTATATAGCACCCACGCTCCAGAAAATGTGGCAAGATCGCACATCATGGGCACTAGCAACAATACGGCACTCTAGCGTCAAAAAAGTGAAACTCCGCAACTATATGGCACATGCACATATATAGAACACCTCCCTATCCAGCACTGGCATGTATACTGAACCACCGCACCTATATAGCACCCACGCTCCAGAAAATGTGGCAAGATCGCACATCTTGGGCACTAGCAACAATACGGCACTCTAGAATCAAAAGAGGGGAACTCCGCAACTATATGGCACATGCACTTATATAGAACCGTTCCCTATCCAGCACTGGCATGTATACTGAACTACCGCACCTATATAGCACCCACGCTCCAGGAAATGTGGCAAGATCGCACATCTTGGGCACTAGCAACAATACGGCACTCTAGCCTCAAAAAAGTGGAACTCCGCAACTATATGGCACATGCACTTATATAGAACCGTTCCCTATCCAGCACTAGCATATATACTGAACCACCGCACCTATATAGCACCCACGCTCCAGAAAATGTGGCAAGATCGCACATCTTGGGCACTAGCAACAATACGGCACTCTAGCCTCAAAAAAGTGGAACTCCGCAACTATATGGCACATGCACTTATATGGAACACCTCCCTATCCAGCACTAACATGTATACTGAACCACCGCACCTATATAGCACCCACGCTCCAGAAAATGTGGCAAGATCGCACATCTTGGGCACTAGCAACAATACGGCACTCTAGCCTCAAAAAAGTGGAACCTCCGCAACTATATGGCACCTGCACTTATGTAGAACACATCCCTATCCAGCACTGGCATGTATACTGAACCACCGCACCTATATAGCACCCACGCTCCAGAAAATGTGGCAAGATCGCACATCTTGGGCACTAGCAACAATACGGCACTCTAGCCTCAAAAAAGTGGAACTCCGCAACTATATGGCACATGCACTTATATAGAACACCTCCCTATCAGGCACTAGCATGTATACTGAACCACCGCACCTATATAGCACCCACGCTCCAGAAAATGTGGCAATATCGCACATCTTGGGCACTAGCAACAATACGGCACTCTAGCCTCAAAAAAGTGAAACTCCGCAACTATATGGCACATGAACTTATATAGAACCGTTCCCTATCCAGCACTAGCATGTATACTAAACCACCGCACCTATATAGGAAATGTGGCAAGATCGCACATCTTGGGCACTAGCAACAATACGGCACTCTAGCCTCAAAAAAGTGGAACCTCCGCAACTATATGGCACATGCACTTATATAGAACACCTCCCTATCCAGCACTGGCATGTATACTGAACCACCGCACCTATATAGCACCCACGCTCCAGAAAATGTGGCAAGATCGCACATCATGGGCACTAGCAACAATACGGCACTCTAGCGTCAAAAAAGTGGAACTCCGCAACTATATGGCACATGCACTTATATAGAACACCTCCCTATCCAGCACTGGCATGTATACTGAACCACCGCACCTATATAGCACCAACGCTCCAGAAAATGTGGCAAGATCGCACATCTTGGGCACTAGCAACAATACGGCACTCTAGAATCAAAAAAGGGGAGCTCCGCAACTATATGGCACATGCACTTATATAGAACCGTTCCCTATCCAGCACTGGCATGTATACTGAACTACCGCACCTATATAGCACCCACGCTCCAGGAAATGTGGCAAGATCGCACATCTTGGGCACTAGCAACAATACGGCACTCTAGCCTCAAAAAAGTGGAACTCCGCAACTATATGGCACATGCACTTATATAGAACACCTCTCTATCCAGCACTAGCATGTATACTGAACCACCGCACCTATTTAGCACCCACGCTCCAGAAAATGTGGCAAGATCGCACATCTTGGGCACTAGCAACAATACGGCACTCTAGCCTCAAAAAAGTGGAACTCCGCAACTATATGGCACATGCACTTATATAGAACCGTTCCCTATCCAGCACTGGCATGTATACTGAACTACCGCACCTATATAGCACCCACGCTCCAGGAAATGTGGCAAGATCGCACATCTTGGGCACTAGCAACAATACGGCACTCTAGCCTCAAAAAAGTGGAACTCCGCAACTATATGGCACCTGCACTTATATAGAACACCTCCCTATCCAGCACTGGCATGTATACTGAACCACCGCACCTATATAGCACCCACGCTCCAGAAAATGTGGCAAGATCGCACATCTTGGGCACTAGCAACAATACGGCACTCTAGCCTCAAAAAAGTGGAACTCCGCAACTATATGGCACATGCACTTATATAGAACCGTTCCCTATCCAGCACTAGCATGTATACTGAACCACCGCACCTATATAGCACCCACGCTCCAGAAAATGTGGCAAGATCGCACATCTTGGGCACTAGCAACAATACGGCACTCTAGCCTCAAAAAAGTGGAACCTCCGCAACTATATGGCACCTGCACTTATGTAGAACACCTCCCTATCCAGCACTGGCATGTATACTGAACCACCGCACCTATATAGCACCCACGCTCCAGAAAATGTGGCAAGATCGCACAACTTGGGCACTAGCAACAATACGGCACTCTAGCCTCAAAAAAGTGAAACTCCGCAACTATATGGCACATGAACTTATATAGAACCGTTCCCTATCCAGCACTAGCATGTATACTAAACCACCGCACCTATATAGCACCCACGCTCCAGGAAATGTGGCAAGATCGCACATCTTGGGCACTAGCAACAATACGGCACTCTAGCCTCAAAAAAGTGGAACCTCCGCAACTATATGGCACATGCACTTATATAGAACACCTCCCTATCCAGCACTGGCATGTATACTGAACCACCGCACCTATATAGCACCCACGCTCCAGAAAATGTGGCAAGATCGCACATCATGGGCACTAGCAACAATACGGCACTCTAGCGTCAAAAAGTGGAACTCCGCAACTATATGGCACATGCACTTATATAGAACACCTCCCTATCCAGCACTGGCATGTATACTGAACCACCGCACCTATATAGCACCCACGCTCCAGAAAATGTGGCAAGATCGCACATCTTGGGCACTAGCAACAATACGGCACTCTAGAATCAAAAAAGGGGAACTCCGCAACTATATGGCACATGCACTTATATAGAACCGTTCCCTATCCAGCACTGGCATGTATACTGAACTACCGCACCTATATAGCACCCACGCTCCAGGAAATGTGGCAAGATCGCACATCTTGGGCACTAGCAACAATACGGCACTCTAGCCTCAAAAAAGTGGAACTCCGCAACTATATGGCACATGCACTTATATAGAAACCGTTCCCTATCCAGCACTGGCATGTATACTGAACTACCGCACCTATATAGCACCCACGCTCCAGGAAATGTGGCAAGATCGCACATCTTGGGCACTAGCAACAATACGGCACTCTAGCCTCAAAAAAGTGGAACTCCGCAACTATATGGCACATGCACTTATATAGAACACCTCCCTATCCAGCACTGGCATGTATACTGAACAACCGCACCTATATAGCACCCACGCTCCAGAAAATGTGGCAAGATCGCACATCTTGGGCACTAGCAACAATACGGCACTCTAGAATCAAAAAAGGGGAACTCCGCAGCTATATGGCACATGCACTTATATAGAACCGTTCCCTATCCAGCACTGGCATGTATACTGAACTACCGCACCTATATAGCACCCACGCTCCAGGAAATGTGGCAAGATCGCACATCTTGGGCACTAGCAACAATACGGCACTCTAGCCTCAAAAAAGTGGAACTCCGCAACTATATGGCACATGCACTTATATAGAACACCTCCCTATCCAGCACTAGCATGTATACTGAACCACCGCACCTATATAGCACCCACGCTCCAGAAAATGTGGCAAGATCGCACATCTTGGGCACTAGCAACAATACGGCACTCTAGCCTCAAAAAGTGGAACTCCGCAACTATATGGCACATGCACTTATATAGAACCGTTCCCTATCCAGCACTGGCATGTATACTGAACTACCGCACCTATATAGCACCCACGCTCCAGGAAATGTGGCAAGATCGCACATCTTGGGCACTAGCAACAATACGGCACTCTAGCCTCAAAAAGTGGAACCTCCGCAACTATATGGCACCTGCACTTATATAGAACACCTCCCTATCCAGCACTAGCATGTATACTGAACCACCGCACCTATATAGCACCCACGCTCCAGAAAATGTGGCAAGATCGCACATCTTGGGCACTAGCAACAATACGGCACTCTAGCCTCAAAAAAGTGGAACTCCGCAACTATATGGCACATGCACTTATATAGAACACCTCCCTATCCAGCACTAGCATGTATACTGAACCACCGCACCTATATAGCACCCACGCTCCAGAAAATGTGGCAAGATCGCACATCTTGGGCACTAGCAACAATACGGCACTCTAGCCTCAAAAAAGTGGAACTCCGCAACTATATGGCACATGCACTTATTGTAATATAATGTTCAAATCCTTTTTGTTGGATCGTTGGGGCTCAACCCTCCGATCTGTTTTATTGTGATTTCTCTTCTGTGTTTTACAATTGTGGTTTGGGCTTTTGTAAGCCCAAAGCCGCGGAGCTGCGCTGCCAGTGACGCCGGCAGCGGAGCGGCAGAACTATGTGTTCTTATCTCTTATATGTTAATATGTATATGCTCAGCGCTGTTGGCAGCGAGAGCGCGAGGGAAGATATATGTGTGTATGCATGTATATTAGTGCCGTCAAGTCATGGGAACATGCTGACGCTGCACTTGGGTCGCTCGAGGCATTCTTGAGTGAATCGTAATACGATCACCCAGAATGTCTGGGACTTTATTGTTACGTAAACACTGAAACAAAGTGTTACAGTGTGTATTCTTTAAGTACCGTCGGTACAGTGGGTATTCGAAATAATGAATACTTTACTTTACTTTAATATGAGCATACTACATCTCCCTCCTTTTGAAAAATAACGTAATATAATGAAGTTATTTTATTTTTAGCTTTTACTATATATGTATACGAGTTATGTATTCTTAAAAAGACAATTTATATATATATTTTTTTTCTTTTTTTAGTCAATTATTAGAATATTGAATTTTAATTAATATTGATAAAATTTAAAAGTTATTTGAATATAAATGCGGAATAGTATATTTTTATGGTTTATATTTATGTATGGCCATACTAAAAAATTATTAATAATTGCAAATCTTTAACCTATCCTTATGTACTTTCTGAGTTTTGTTTTTATTATCGGAGATTATGACGTTATCTCTTTCTCCGATACTTTCTACTCTATATGGTCCTATATATTTAAAATCTAGCTTATGTCCTGTTTCATTTTTCAATAAAACTTTATCTCCTACAGCTAAATTTAAATCTTTTAACTTTAAGTCATAGAGCTGTTTATTTTTAATTTTATGCTCCTCGAGCATAATCCTTGCTCGTTTATATGCTATTTCTAATCTATATTTACTCTCTTTAGAGTAATCATCTATGTTATATAGAGGTGCTATTCTATCTATAGTATTAAATTGAACTGGTAAGTTTGAAGTCTTACCGAAAACTAGCTCATATGGACAATAATCATGTGCCATAGAGGGGGTTGTATTAAAACAATATACGAAGTATTGCAGCCATACATCCCAATCTGATTTGTCAGCTGAGATGTATGAGCGTATGAACTCGTTAAATGTTCTGTGGCTTCGCTCCACGGTTCCTACAGTCTGGTGATGATGTGCAGTAGAAGTTATGTTTTGATGTTTAGATTTTTACATAAGTCTTCAATTATTGAATTTTTATATTCTGTTCCCATGTCCGTAATGAACGTCTTCATTGGACCGTACTTTAGAATAAAATTTTCAAAAATAGCTTTAGCTACTGTATTTGCACTTTTGTTTCTAATAGGTATGGCAACAAGGTATTTTGTCAGGTCACATATTAAGGTGACTGCATATTCATTTCCTTGTTCTGATTTAGGAAGTGGACCGATCGTATCCACTATTACCCTATCAAAAGCCATGTATGGTGTTTCTGTAATAGTCAATGGAGTTATTGTGTGCTTGGTTACTTTAGCTTTTTGGCATTTTGGACATTTTCGTATGTAATTGGTTATTTCTTTAGTCATACCTTTCCAAAAATAATGTCTTTTGACCTTGGCCAAGGTTTTTGTTATGCCTGTATGTCCTCCTTGTATGGGATCATCATGTAATGTAGACAGTATTGCTTCTTTTTCATTTTTAATTAGGGTCACCGGGTTGAGTAGCGCTACTCTTATTGTTCGTAATATTTTATTGCCCATATTTTTAAAATATCTATTGAAATGTATTCAAAGATATTTTCCCACGGTGCCACTTTGAGTTGGCTGATTTTTTGTTTACCGGCTTGCGTTCAAGCCTTTGGAAAAACTGACCTAAGTCAAGGGTTCCATTAGTATACAAATCGCTAACATCATATCTTGCAGTAATTTTTTTTCCATGTTTGAAAAAAACATAAATTATTATTTACATGCAAGGTCACTACTTTACGTACTTCGTCATTGTTGATGACTTCATATACGTTGGGCTTTGAAGCTTTTGTTAGAGATTGCCTAGGCAATTCTATTTGTTCTTTTCCTGCGCAGGATTTCTGTCTACTCTGTTGCCTGGTAGTGACTTTCAGGACTTTATTTGTTTTTGTATGTTTTTCAGGTCTGTGATGGTTATTCTTGATAAC
>NW_022881699.1:0-40347 GCF_009870125.1 Drosophila pseudoobscura | reverse complement strand
TTGAATATGATATAATGTTATATTATAATTTTGTTATACTTAATTACATATGAAATGATACTTATAAAAATTTTATTATGTGAACACACGAACAATAGTGTATATGCATATGTGCAAATGTGAATGTATATATGAAATAATATGAATGCAAAAGCATGGAGTGATCGTATATGGAACTGGAAGTATTTCTAATATTGGAATTTAATGATATGTGATATGATGCAAGAATTAAATAGTTTTGGTATATAAATGTGATAATATTATTGGTTATGTGAAATGTTTCCCATATCCTAAAAATTATAACATGAGCATGATTTGATTATGAATACAGAAAATATAAAGATATATTTTATATACATATGTACAAATATATGTATATTTTGGAGTGGTCGTTTGTGGAACTTGGAATATTTCTAATATTGGAATTTAATGATATGTGATATGAATGCAAGAATTAAATATTTTGGTATATAAAATGTGATAATATTATTGGTATGTGAAATGTTTCCCATATCCTAAAATTATAACATGACATGATTTGATTATGAATCAGAAAATATAAAGATATATTTATATACATATGTACAAAATATGTATATTTGGAGTGGTCGTTTGTGGAACTTGGCAGTATTTCTAATATTGGAATTCAATGATATGTGCTATAATGCAAGAATTAAATAGTTTTGTATATAAAATGACAATATTATGGATATGGGGAAACTTCACCATATCCTTAAAATTATAACATGAGCATGATTTGATTTTGAATAGAGAAAATAATGATATATTTTTATACATATTTACAAAAATATATGTATATTTTTGACATTGTGTTATAATGAATAAAATAACAAATAACGCCGAGGTGTGCTATAAAATATCAATATTAGTTTTATATGGATATGGATCTGGATATGGATATGGATATGGAATGTTTCTCATATATAATATAACATTATAACATAATCATAATGCGATTATAAATATAGAAAATAATAAAATGTATTTAATATAAATAGATATATTACGTGTATGTGAAATTAAAGCAAAGATACCAGCTGATATGATATTTTTCATGTAAATGAATGATGAATGTAATAAAAATAATTAATTTAATTTCTATGATATGGGGAACATACAAGGTCGGCAATGTCTGTTTAATTTTATATGCGTATATATATGTTTTCTTAATATATATGAATAATTTTGAAGTGATAGTATAGTATTTGGTATTAAAATACGAAAAGAAACTATTTTAAAAGGTACTCTCAGTAAAATACCCGATTTGCGGAAAGCGTGGCAGAAACCTATATGGAGTGGTAGTCCTCGTGCATGGTATATTTCATATGAAAATTTTATAATGAAAATTATTAATTTATTTCATATGATATGGGGAATATACTTAGCCGGCAATGTCTGTGTATTTTATATGAATATATATATATTTCTTAATATATATGAATAATTTTGAAGTGATAGTATAGTATTTTGTATTAAAATACGAAAAGAAACTATTGTTAAGAGGCACTCTCAAGTAAAAATACCCGATTTGCGGAAAGCGTGGCAGAAAACCTATATAGGGAGTGGTAGTCTCGTGCATGGTATATTTCATATGAAAATTTATAATGAAAAATTATTAATTTATTTCATATGATATGGGGAATATACTTAGCC
Source organism: Drosophila pseudoobscura (assembly GCF_009870125.1). Classification (NCBI taxonomy): domain Eukaryota; kingdom Metazoa; phylum Arthropoda; class Insecta; order Diptera; family Drosophilidae; genus Drosophila; species Drosophila pseudoobscura. Next base: position 38,673 of record NW_022881699.1, on the reverse strand, counting down.
GGCAATGTCTGTATATTTTATATGCGTATATATATGTTTCTTAATCTATATGAAAATTTTGAAGTGATAGTATAGTATTTGTATTAAAATACGAAAAGAAACTATTGTTAAGAGGCACTCTCAAGTAAAAATACCCGATTTGCGGAAAGCGTGGCAGAAAACCTATATAGGGAGTGGTAGTCTCGTGCATGGTATATTTCATATGAAAATTTTATAATGAAAAATTATTAATTTATTTCATATGATATGGGGAATATACTTAGCCGACAATGTCTGTGTATTTTATATGAATATATATATATTTCTTAATATATATGAATAATTTTGAAGTGATAGTATTGTATTTTTTATTAAAATACGAAAAGAAACTATTGTTAAGAGGCACTCTAAAGCAAAAATACCCGATTTGCGGAAAGCGTGGCAGAAAACCTATACATGATGGACAGTTGATGTCCATCGGTATTGTATACAATATTTGGTACAGTATGTATATAATATTATTATATGTTGTCATTATACTCAAAGTAGTGTTTAATAGGAGATATTTGTTTTCAAATTGATCTTAATAAAGATAATATAGTGAAACTAACCAAGATATATACTATTTAGTATATATCATTTCTGTTTCGAATTATTATCGTGAATTTTTGGAAATGGTCTTATATGATTAAATATTGTATGAGTGCCATTTCAACAATGTACCAGCATATAATCAAAGCGATTTATATGCAAATTCAAATATTGCCAAAATATATAAATTCCATTCCACATGAACTCATGTGTTTGGTTTTATTTAATGTATATCACAAAAAACGCATACGAAATTGGATAAATTTTAAATTTGTTGTCAAAATACATAGTTTAAACACAATTAATATTGGTTTAAGCCTATATACGTGTGATAATATATTAAGTGCAAATAAAAAGATATTTTTGAACGAAAAAAAAATGTATATAATAAAATATATATATTTATATAGAGAAAAATGGCGAATGTGAATGCTATATAAAAATGGCCACAATCGTTTAACAAATTCTCATAAACTGTTGATAAAAAATATTTATTTATTTTTTTTTTATTCAAAAGTATTATTGAGTTGTCAAATATTTACATATGTGAGCGTATGCGCACGAAACGAAAACATTATTCTGGTTGATCCTGCCAGTAGTTATATGCTTGTCTCAAAGATTAAGCCATGCATGTCTAAGTACACACGAATTAAAAGTGAAACCGCAAAAGGCTCATTATATCAGTTATGGTTCCTTAGATCGTTAACAGTTACTTGGATAACTGTGGTAATTCTAGAGCTAATACATGCAATTAAAACACGGACCTTATGGGACGTGTGCTTTTATTAGGCTAAAACCAAGCGATCGCAAGATCGTTACATTGGTTGAACTCTAGATAACATGCAGATCGTATGGTCTTGTACCGACGACAGATCTTTCAAATGTCTGCCCTATCAACTTTTGATGGTAGTATCTAGGACTACCATGGTTGCAACGGGTAACGGGGAATCAGGGTTCGATTCCGGAGAGGGAGCCTGAGAAACGGCTACCACATCTAAGGAAGGCAGCAGGCGCGTAAATTACCCACTCCCAGCTCGGGGAGGTAGTGACGAAAAATAACAATACAGGACTCATATCCGAGGCCCTGTAATTGGAATGAGTACACTTTAAATCCTTTAACAAGGACCAATTGGAGGGCAAGTCTGGTGCCAGCAGCCGCGGTAATTCCAGCTCCAATAGCGTATATTAAAGTTGTTGCGGTTAAAACGTTCGTAGTTGAACTTGTGCTTCATACGGGTAGTACAACTTACAATTGTGGTTAGTACTATACCTTTATGTATGTAAGCGTATTACCGGTGGAGTTCTTATATATAATTAAGTACTTGTATTTTTTTATATATTCCTCCTATTTAAAAACCTGCATTAGTGCTCTTCATCGAGTGTTATTGTGGGCCGGTACAATTACTTTGAACAAATTAGAGTGCTTAAAGCAGGCTTCAAATGCCTGAATATTCTGTGCATGGGATAATGAAATAAGACCTCTGTTCTGCTTTCATTGGTTTTCAGATCAAGAGGTAATGATTAATAGAAGCAGTTTGGGGGCATTAGTATTACGACGCGAGAGGTGAAATTCTTGGACCGTCGTAAGACTAACTTAAGCGAAAGCATTTGCCAAAGATGTTTTCATTAATCAAGAACGAAAGTTAGAGGTTCGAAGGCGATCAGATACCGCCCTAGTTCTAACCATAAACGATGCCAGCTAGCAATTGGGTGTAGCTACTTTTATGGCTCTCTCAGTCGCTTCCCGGGAAACCAAAGCTTTTGGGCTCCGGGGGAAGTATGGTTGCAAAGCTGAAACTTAAAGGAATTGACGGAAGGGCACCACCAGGAGTGGAGCCTGCGGCTTAATTTGACTCAACACGGGAAAACTTACCAGGTCCGAACATAAGTGTGTAAGACAGATTGATAGCTCTTTCTCGAATCTATGGGTGGTGGTGCATGGCCGTTCTTAGTTCGTGGAGTGATTTGTCTGGTTAATTCCGATAACGAACGAGACTCAAATATATTAAATAGATATCTTCAGGATTATGGTGTTGAAGCTTATATAGCCTTCATTCATGGTGGCAGTAAAATGTTTATTGTGTTTGAATGTGTTTATATAAGTGGAGCCGTACCTGTTGGTTTGTCCCATTATAAGGACACTAGCTTCTTAAATGGACAAATTGCGTCTAGCAATAATGAGATTGAGCAATAACAGGTCTGTGATGCCCTTAGATGTCCTGGGCTGCACGCGCGCTACAATGAAAGTATCAACGTGTATTTCCTAGACCGAGAGGTCCGGGTAAACCGCTGAACCACTTTCATGCTTGGGATTGTGAACTGAAACTGTTCACATGAACTTGGAATTCCCAGTAAGTGTGAGTCATTAACTCGCATTGATTACGTCCCTGCCCTTTGTACACACCGCCCGTCGCTACTACCGATTGAATTATTTAGTGAGGTCTCCGGACGTGATCACTGTGACGCCTTGCGTGTTACGGTTGTTTCGCAAAAGTTGACCGAACTTGATTATTTAGAGGAAGTAAAAGTCGTAACAAGGTTTCCGTAGGTGAACCTGCGGAAGGATCATTATTGTATGTTTCTACCGTTAACAAAAATATATATATATTGCCAATTTACCAAACAAAATATGTTTTTATAAAATCATAATTGTAAAATAAAATATATTCAGTTGTATATATTATATGTTTATATTAATTAATTATATTGCCAATATACTCATTTAGTAGTAGCTATACATATAACATTGTGTTCTATGTGTGTAGCAATTAATATATAAATACATATTGATGATATTATTACAATAATATTGATTTATAAAATCTGTGTGCATATGTACCATAGTATGCACGCGTTGCGAATATGTATTGTCCATCATAGCTATGGGCATACATTGGTTAATGCAACAGCCTAAAAAGTACAATGTTGTACCTGATTTCAGGTTAATACTTTTATATAAATTGATAATTATCAAACAAGCCAAAATACATATTATATTATTTAACAATATGGTAATATATCGTTTATATAAAACTAAGACATTTCGCAACATTCTTTTAGGATAAAATTAAAATTTATTGAAGGAATTGATATATGCCAGTAAAATGGTGTATTTTTAATTTCTTTCAATAAAGACATATCTGACAAATAAATGAATAAACAAATTTTAATCACTCTAAGCGGTGGATCACTCGGCTCATGGGTCGATGAAGAACGCAGCAAACTGTGCGTCATCGTGTGAACTGCAGGACACATGAACATCGACATTTTGAACGCATATCGCAGTCCATGCTGTTTGGTACTTTAATTAATTTTATAGTGCTGCTTGGACTACATATGGTTGAGGGTTGTAAGACTATGCTAAATAAGTTGTTTAAAAATTTTACGAAATTTTTAAGCATATTGTATATTATTGGATATGTATATATATATATATTCATAATATTGATATTAAATGGAAACGCATTATCTCTCATTGTTGTATATATTTGTGTGAGAAGAACGAAGAAAAATATATATTTTTTTGTCCTTTTTGAATCAAATAATACTGAGGAATGTCTAGCATAAAAAAATAATTAAAGTTTTTTCATCTAGAATTGCCTCTTATTAATGTTTCGAAAGGAAATTTTGTTGTAAATATAAATATTTAATATTCTTCGTGATATTCGTTATAAAATACGAATATTATAATGATTTCATTATGAGAACGCTCTATATATATAATAATATAGTGTAATTATCATTATAAATTTTAATATACGTATATACAACCTCAACTCATATGGGACTACCCCCTGAATTTAAGCATATTAATTAGGGGAGGAAAAGAAACTAACCAGGATTTTCTTAGTAGCGGCGAGCGAAAAGAAATCAGTTCAGCACTAAGTCACTTTGTCTATATGGCAAACGTGAGATGCAGTGTATGGAGCGTCAATATTCTAGTATGAGAAATTAACGATTTAAGTCCTTCTTAAATGAGGCCATTTACCCATAGAGGGTGCCAGGCCCGTATAACGTTAATGATTACTAGATGATGTTTCCAAAGAGTCGTGTTGCTTGATAGTGCAGCACTAAGTGGGTGGTAAACTCCATCTAAAACTAAATATAACCATGAGACCGATAGTAAACAAGTACCGTGAGGGAAAGTTGAAAAGAACTCTGAATAGAGAGTTAAACAGTACGTGAAACTGCTTAGAGGTTAAGCCCGATGAACCTGAATATCCGTTATGGAAAATTCATCATTAAAGTTGTAATATTTTAACAATATTATAATAATAGTGTGCATTTTTTCCATATAAGGACATTGTAATCTATTAGCATATAACAAATTTATCATAAAATATGACTTATAGTTTATTCAAATTATTATGCTTGCATTTTAACATAGAATAAATGTCATTAATTTGATAAAGTGTTGATAAATTAAAATTAATACAGTGCGTTAATTTTTCGAAATTATATAATGGCATAATTATCATTGATTTTTGTGTTTATTATATGCATTTGTATGATTAACAATGCGAAAGATTCAGGATACCTTCGGGACCCGTCTTGAAACACGGACCAAGGAGTCTAACATATGTGCAAGTTATTGGGAGATAAACCTAATAGCGTAATTAACTTGACTAATAATGGGATTAGTTTTTTAACTATTTATAGATAATTAACACAATCCCGGGGCGTTCTATATAGTTATGTATGATAATATTTATATTATTTATGCCTCTAACTGGAACGTACCTTGAGCATATATGCTGTGACCCGAAAGATGGTGAACTATACTTGATCAGGTTGAAGTCAGGGGAAACCCTGATGGAAGACCGAAACAGTTCTGACGTGCAAATCGATTGTCAGAATTGAGTATAGGGGCGAAAGACCAATCGAACCATCTAGTAGCTGGTTCCTTCCGAAGTTTCCCTCAGGATAGCTGGTGCATTTTAATGTTATATAAAATAATCTTATCTGGTAAAGCGAATGATTAGAGGCCTTAGGGTCGAAACGATCTTAACCTATTCTCAAACTTTAAATGGGTAAGAACCTTAACTTTCTTGATATGAAGTTTAAGGTTATGATATAATGTGCCCAGTGGGCCACTTTTGGTAAGCAGAACTGGCGCTGTGGGATGAACCAAACGTAATGTTACGGTGCCCAAATTAACAACTCATGCAGAAACCATGAAAGGCGTTGGTTGCTTAAAACAGCAGGACGGTGATCATGGAAGTCGAAATCCGCTAAGGAGTGTGTAACAACTCACCTGCCGAAGCAACTAGCCCTTAAAATGGATGGCGCTTAAGTTGTATACCTATACATTACCGCTAAAGTAGATGATTTATATTACTTGTGATATAAATTTTGAAACTTTAGTGAGTAGGAAGGTACAATGGTATGCGTAGAAGTGTTTGGCGTAAGCCTTCATGGAGCTGCCATTGGCACAGATCTTGGTGGTAGTAGCAAATAATCGAATGAGACCTTGGAGGACTGAAGTGGAGAAGGGTTTCGTGTGAACAGTGGTTGATCACGAGTTAGTCGGTCCTAAGTTCAAGGCGAAAGCCGAAAATTTTCAAGTAAAAAATCAGTGAGTAATATTGTCAAATCTTTTATGATTTTTAAATACTTGAATAATTTTGAACGAAAGGGAATACGGTTCCAATTCCGTAACCTGTTGAGTATCCGTTTGTTATTAAATATGGGCCTCGTGCTCATCCTGGCAACAGGAACGACCATAAAGAAGCCGTCGAGAGATATCGGAAGAGTTTTCTTTTCTGTTTTATAGCCGTACTACCATGGAAGTCTTTCGCAGAGAGATATGGTAGATGGGCTAGAAGAGCATGACATATACTGTTGTGTCGATATTTTCTCCTCGGACCTTGAAAATTTATGGTGGGGACACGCAAACTTCTCAACAGGCCGTACCAATATCCGCAGCTGGTCTCCAAGGTGAAGAGTCTCTAGTCGATAGAATAATGTAGGTAAGGGAAGTCGGCAAATTAGATCCGTAACTTCGGGATAAGGATTGGCTCTGAAGATTGAGATAGTCGGGCTTGATTGGGAAACAATAACATGGTTTATGTGCTCGTTCTGGGTAAATAGAGTTTCTATCATTTATGGTAGTTACTTGTTCCCCGGATAGTTTAGTTACGTAGCCAATTGTGGAACTTTCTTGCTAAAATTTTTAAGAATACTAATTGGGTTAAACCAGTTAGTTCTTATTAATTATAACGATTATCAATTAACAATCAATTCAGAACTGGCACGGACTTGGGGAATCCGACTGTCTAATTAAAACAAAGCATTGTGATGGCCCTAGCGGGTGTTGACACAATGTGATTTCTGCCCAGTGCTCTGAATGTCAAAGTGAAGAAATTCAAGTAAGCGCGGGTCAACGGCGGGAGTAACTATGACTCTCTTAAGGTAGCCAAATGCCTCGTCATCTAATTAGTGACGCGCATGAATGGATTAACGAGATTCCTACTGTCCCTATCTACTTTCGAAGCAGACGTGTTTTTCAAGCGGTCCGCTATACCGTCGTTCGAAGAAAGTAAAAAGTGATTTTTCCAAGTGGAAAATACATCAAAATTGCCGCGAGATCACGCGCTGTTCGTGAGTGAAATCGGGAGTTAATTTGGTGAAAGAACAAGGCAGATATTTGCAAATTAATATTTGCAAAATAAACGCTAAAAACAGCCACGTGCGGAACCTTAGTTCGACAACAGGTTCGAATAGTTCGACAACAAGTCGGAATAGTTCGACAGCACGTTCGAGTTCGAAGCTTTGGTTGGAAGCTTTGGCTCGAGTTCGGAGCGTTCGGTTTGTGTCTCTGCTGAGACTTTGGTTCGAGTCTCCACTAAGTGCCGATTAGTGTTGAGTCACGCCAATAGAGGGAGCCACAACTCGCCGGGCTATGGAAATAGAGACGGAGGCCGACGCCAGCGACACTAGCGTGGCTAGTGTAGGGGCGAGCTCGTCGTCGAGCGTTCCCGCCCGCAGGCGGGGTCGGCCGAAGTCCTCAGCCGTCAAACAGGGAGCCAAAAAGATCGGGCTTGGGATTGGGCTAGCTGGAGAGCGGCCGATCCCAGCCGAGAGATCGCCGCCAACGTCGCTCCCCTTTGAGCAGGCTCCATCCACCTCTGCCGCTGCAGCTGCCGCTGCCACCACCGCTGCCAGTACTTCTGCCGCCGCTGCCACCACCGCTGCCGCCACCGCTGCCGCCACCGCTGCCACCACCGCTGCCACCACCGCTGCCACATGCCCGGCAACTGCCATTGTCGCGGCAGGTTACTCGGCCATCATCGCAGAAATGTCTGCAATAAGGATGGCGGTGAGCGAGGCTGTCCTGAAGGGGCTGATGCCGCCCGAAGCCTCAATGGAAATCCTCGTCGCGACCAACCGGTACGACGAGTTGGTCATGGCCCTGGCTGGGGAAAAGGTGCGCCTGGAGGAGAGGGCAAGGATGCCGCCTCCACCGAGACCCGCTGCTGCTGCCCACACGGGCACCAATGCCGTCACAGCCGCTGCGTATGCGACAGCCTTCCCAGGCCTGCCCGCACCGAGCGCCGTCGCTGCACCGATCCCAAAGCCTAGGGATACCTGGTCTGCTCTAATAAAGAGCAAAAACCCGGAGGAGACCAGCAAGGAGCTAGTGGAGCGTGTCAAGAAGACCGTGGTGCCGACTCTTGGAGTCCGCGTCCACGAGGTTCGCGAGCTGAAGAGCGGAGGAGCGATTATTCGCACCCCTTCAGTGAGCGAACTGAGGAAGGTGGTGGCCAGCAGCAAATTCACCGAAGCAGGATTGGAGGTGAAGAAGAGGCCGGAGACCAAGCCTCAGGTCGTGGTGTATGACGTGGACACGTCCATAACACCGGAAGAGTTCATGGAGGAGCTCTTCACAAAGAACCTGGAGGAGACCATGACAGCCGCGGAGTTCAAAAAGTCGGTTCACCTGGGCAGTAAACCCTGGTCGGTCACCGACGGCGCCACGATCAACGTGACGCTAGAGGTCGACGCAAAGGCACAGGAGGCGTTGCGCGAATGCGTATACATTAAGTGGTTTAGATGCCGCTGCCGCTCCTTGGTCAGAACATACGCCTGCCACAGATGTGCAGGCTTCGACCACAAGGTGTCGCAATGTCGCCTAAAGGAGAACGTGTGCCACCGGTGTGGACAGAACGGCCACAACGTTGCACGGTGTCCCAACCCCGTGGACTGCCGCAACTGCCGCTTCAAGGGGTACCCTGCAGCACATTCCATGCTGTCAGCGGCGTGCCCGATCTACGGAGCGGTACTGGCGAGGGTGCAAGCTAGACATTAATGTTTAGCTTCATCCAAGCTAATTGTGGCCGTGGCCGAGCGGCTGTGATGGAACTCGGAGCCATCATGCGCAGCTCTGGCCGTCAGTTCGCACTGGTCCAGGAGCCGTACGTCGATGGAGCAGGGCGGATTACCGGCCTTCCTTCTGGAATGCGAGTTTTCCAGGACCGCCGAGGAAAAGCTGCTATCATCGTCGACGAACCGGACGCCATCTGCATGCCAATGGAGACCCTTACCACGGATTTTGGAGTATGCGTCAGAGTTACGGGAAGATTCGGCTCAATCTTCCTATGCTCCGTGTACTGCCAATTCGACACCGACTTGGCGCCGTACCTCAGGTACTTAGATGCGGTGCTGCTGCTGGGCAGCCGCACTCCTGTCATCTTTGGGCTCGACGCGAACGCAGTATCCCCAGCGTGGTTTAGCAAGCTCTCCGGACACAATCGGGGGCAAGCTAACTATGCACGGGGTGAGCTGCTGTCTGAGTGGATAACCGAGATGAGAGCCGGCGTGCTCAATGAAGCCAGTCGGGTGTTTACATTCGATAACCGTAGAGGCCAAAGCGATATCGATGTGACAATCGTCAACCAAGCTGCGACTATGTGGGCCACATACGATTGGGAAGTGAAGGAATGGGACACCAGCGATCACAACATGATCCATGTTGTGGTGACGACTGACCCGAACGACACAGTTGAGCCCATTGCTCCTGTGCCGTCATGGAAGCTTTCCAATGCGCGCTGGCGATTGTTCGAGGAGGAAGTGGTAAGGGAGATTGCCGAATTACCGGAAGACATCGCCGAATCGCCGTTGGACAACCAAGTGTCTGCACTGCGCTCTGTAGTGCACAGTGTGTGCGACAGAGTGCTGGGACGCAGCACACCGAGAGCCGCGAGAAAAGTAGTTTGGTGGACTGCCGAACTACACTCCAAACGCCGAGAGGTCAGGAGACTGAGGCGAAGGCTCCAGGACGCTCGTCGGCATGAGACCGACGCAGCAGAGGAACTTGTGCTCGCGTTGAGGATCTCCTCAGCGCAGTACAAGAAGCTCATCCTGAGATCGAAGGAAGACAACTGGCGACGCTTCGTGGGAGAGAACAGAGATGATCCATGGGGGCACGTCTACAGGATTTGCCGAGGCCGCAAAAAGAGCACGGAGATTGGATGCCTTCGAACGGATGGTAGGCTGGTCGCAACATGGCGCGACTGTGCGGGTGTGCTCCTTCGCAACTTCTTTCCTGTTGCGGAGACGAATGCACACATTGCCATCCCGATCGAGGCTCCACCGGCCCTCGAAGCTTTCGAGGTTGATGCATGCGTCGCCAGGTTGAAGAGCAGACGCTCTCCTGGCATGGACGGCATCACAGGTGCCATTTGCAAGGCATTGTGGCGTGCCATCCCTCAGCACATGACAGCGATGTATTCCCGCTGCCTGGAGACAGGGTATTTCCCAACGGAATGGAAGCATCCCAGGGTGGTTCCACTCCTGAAGGGACCCGATAAGGACCGGACCGATCCTACCTCATATCGGGGTATCTGTCTGTTGCCAGTGCTGGGCAAAGTGCTTGAGGGCATCATGGTGAATCGTCTGAAGGACACCATTCCGGATGGCTGCAGATGGCAATTTGGCTTTCGCCAAGGACGTTGTGTGGAGGATGCTTGGAAACACGTCGTGAGTACTGTTTCGGCCAGCCGGTCGAAATACGTGCTCGGAGTCTTCGTGGATTTCAAGGGAGCCTTCGACAACGTTGAGTGGAATGCTGCACTACGCCGCCTCCTTGAGCTGGGATGCCGAGAAGCAAGCTTGTGGCGAAGTTTCTTCTCCGGCCGGAGTGCGAGCATCGTCAGTAGGCATGGAGTAGCCACTGTTCCGGTGACAAGAGGTTGCCCGCAGGGGTCCATAAGTGGTCCGTTTATATGGAACATCTTAATGGACGTGTTGCTCCAGCGCTTAGAGCCCCTTGGTGCGCTCAGCGCGTATGCTGACGACTTGCTCCTCCTCATCGAAGGGAATGCCCGATCAGAGCTCGAACAAAAAGGAGGTGAGTTAATGTCCATCGTAGGCGCTTGGGGAGTTGAAGTCGGCGTTGCCGTTTCAACTAGCAAGACGGCGATCATGCTGCTCAAAGGCATACTTAGACGGCCGCCAGTGGTACGGTTTGCTGGAGCAAGCCTGCCATATAAGCGCAAGTATCGGTACCTAGGCATCACGGTCGGCGAGCGGTTGAGTTTTCTCCCGCACATCACGGGCTTGCGTGATAAGCTGACCGGAGTCGTAGGGGCATTGTCGCGCGTACTGCGGGTCGACTGGGGACTCAGTCCCCGCGCAAAGCGGACAATATATGCCGGACTCATGGTGCCCTGTGCACTATTTGGTGCCTCGGTTTGGTCTGTCGTGACGACGACGCAAGTGGTTGCCAGGAGGCATCTGCTTGCGTGCCAAAGGATCGTCCTGATTGGATGCCTACCGGTATGCCGAACAGTGTCCACCATGGCACTGCAAGTACTAGCCGGAGCCCCCCCGTTTGATCTGGCTGCCAGACGCCTGGCAATCAGCTTCAAGCTAAAGCGTGACTACCCGCTGGAGGAGAGCGATTGGCTGTACGGCGAAGATTTGGCAAATCTTAGCTGGAAGCAGAAGATGGCGCGACTAGACGAAGACCTGTTGTGCGAGTGGCAACGCAGATGGGATGATGGTGACTCCCCAGGACGGGTGACGCACCGCTTCATCCCGAACGCAGGCTTCGTCTACAGCGAACGAAGGTTTGGCTTCACGCTGCGCGCTGGGTTCCTGCTGACGGGCCACGGATCGCTCAATGCATTTCTGCATGGAAGAAGCCTTAGCGACACGCCAGCATGTCTATGCGGCGCAGAACGCGAGGATTGGCAGCACTTCCTATGTGCTTGTCCCCTCTATACAGACTTGCGAGACCTCGATGGACTTGGAGTGCAGTACACGGATGGCGACTGGACCTTCTCCGATGTGACGGCTTCTCAGGAGAGAATGCGGACTCTCGACAGGTTCGCCGGACTGGCGTTCTCCAGGCGACAGCAGCTGCTGAATGCGCAAGCGGCGCACGGGCTGGGTGGATTCCCTATCCAGGCCGGTCGGGGCTAAAAGGGAGGATCGAGCTGAGTCCTTAAGATCGGTACCACGGGTTGTGCAGTTCCAAGGCTGCACATTGAGGTCGGCCCCCTAGTGGGAGTATCGTGGTGGCTGTGGTTGATACCCAAACGTTACGCGGGGAGAGCCGCTAGGCTCCTCGTGGAGTTGCGCTCTCAACCGGGTGCCGAGACCCATAGATCGGAAGACGTGTTAGATACACCTCGCCCCTCACCAAGGGGGATTGTATGCCCGACCAGGATACTTTCAATTGGTACCAGAAGAGTCGCTATGTACATAGCTATAGCTTCTTTTTAGGGGCGCTAACTGGCGCATTGTACCAGGTTCCTGCGTATGTAGCGGTGGTGCGTGATGGCGTGATATATGTAAATATATCGCACTAATCGAGGCTAAGCTGCAGATAAACATTAGACGCCGTGGTTGAAATCCCTCCCTGAGGAACCGCCACGTAAAATAAAGCTGAGAGATCAGATTCATTCTGTCCCTATCTACTCGGTTGCTTTCTACTCGGTTGCTTTTTGACTGCCATTCGAAGCAGACGTGTTTTTCAAGCGGTCCGCTATACCGTCGTTCGAAGAAAGTAAAAAGTGATTTTTCCAAGTGGAAAATACATCAAAATTGCCGCGAGATCACGCGCTGTTCGTGAGTGAAATCGGGAGTTAATTTGGTGAAAGAACAAGGCAGATATTTGCAAATTAATATTTGCAAAATAAACGCTAAAAACAGCCACGTGCGGAACCTTAGTTCGACAACAGGTTCGAATAGTTCGACAACAAGTCGGAATAGTTCGACAGCACGTTCGAGTTCGAAGCTTTGGTTGGAAGCTTTGGCTCGAGTTCGGAGCGTTCGGTTCGTGTCTCTGCTGAGACTTTGGTTCGAGTCTCCACTAAGTGCCGATTAGTGTTGAGTCACGCCAATAGAGGGAGCCACAACTCGCCGGGCTATGGAAATAGAGACGGAGGCCGACGCCAGCGACACTAGCGTGGCTAGTGTAGGGGCGAGCTCGTCGTCGAGCGTTCCCGCCCGCAGGCGGGGTCGGCCGAAGTCCTCAGCCGTCAAACAGGGAGCCAAAAAGATCGGGCTTGGGATTGGGCTAGCTGGAGAGCGGCCGATCCCAGCCGAGAGATCGCCGCCAACGTCGCTCCCCTTTGAGCAGGCTCCATCCACCTCTGCCGCTGCCGCTGCCGCTGCCACCACCGCTGCCAGTACTTCTGCCGCCGCTGCCACCACCGCTGCCGCCACCGCTGCCGCCACCGCTGCCACCACCGCTGCCACCACCGCTGCCACATGCCCGGCAACTGCCATTGTCGCGGCAGGTTACTCGGCCATCATCGCAGAAATGTCTGCAATAAGGATGGCGGTGAGCGAGGCTGTCCTGAAGGGGCTGATGCCGCCCGAAGCCTCAATGGAAATCCTCGTCGCGACCAACCGGTACGACGAGTTGGTCATGGCCCTGGCTGGGGAAAAGGTGCGCCTGGAGGAGAGGGCAAGGATGCCGCCTCCACCGAGACCCGCTGCTGCTGCCCACACGGGCACCAATGCCGTCACAGCCGCTGCGTATGCGACAGCCTTCCCAGGCCTGCCCGCACCGAGCGCCGTCGCTGCACCGATCCCAAAGCCTAGGGATACCTGGTCTGCTCTAATAAAGAGCAAAAACCCGGAGGAGACCAGCAAGGAGCTAGTGGAGCGTGTCAAGAAGACCGTGGTGCCGACTCTTGGAGTCCGCGTCCACGAGGTTCGCGAGCTGAAGAGCGGAGGAGCGATTATTCGCACCCCTTCAGTGAGCGAACTGAGGAAGGTAGTGGCCAGCAGCAAATTCACCGAAGCAGGATTGGAGGTGAAGAAGAGGCCGGAGACCAAGCCTCAGGTCGTGGTGTATGACGTGGACACGTCCATAACACCGGAAGAGTTCATGGAGGAGCTCTTCACAAAGAACCTGGAGGAGACCATGACAGCCGCGGAGTTCAAAAAGTCGGTTCACCTGGGCAGTAAACCCTGGTCGGTCACCGACGGCGCCACGATCAACGTGACGCTAGAGGTCGACGCAAAGGCACAGGAGGCGTTGCGCGAATGCGTATACATTAAGTGGTTTAGATGCCGCTGCCGCTCCTTGGTCAGAACATACGCCTGCCACAGATGTGCAGGCTTCGACCACAAGGTGTCGCAATGTCGCCTAAAGGAGAACGTGTGCCACCGGTGTGGACAGAACGGCCACAACGTTGCACGGTGTCCCAACCCCGTGGACTGCCGCAACTGCCGCTTCAAGGGGTACCCTGCAGCACATTCCATGCTGTCAGCGGCGTGCCCGATCTACGGAGCGGTACTGGCGAGGGTGCAAGCTAGACATTAATGTTTAGCTTCATCCAAGCTAATTGTGGCCGTGGCCGAGCGGCTGTGATGGAACTCGGAGCCATCATGCGCAGCTCTGGCCGTCAGTTCGCACTGGTCCAGGAGCCGTACGTCGATGGAGCAGGGCGGATTACCGGCCTTCCTTCTGGAATGCGATTTTTCCAGGACCGCCGAGGAAAAGCTGCTATCATCGTCGACGAACCGGACGCCATCTGCATGCCAATGGAGACCCTTACCACGGATTTTGGAGTATGCGTCAGAGTTACGGGAAGATTCGGCTCAATCTTCCTATGCTCCGTGTACTGCCAATTCGACACCGACTTGGCGCCGTACCTCAGGTACTTAGATGCGGTGCTGCTGCTGGGCAGCCGCACTCCTGTCATCTTTGGGCTCGACGCGAACGCAGTATCCCCAGCGTGGTTTAGCAAGCTCTCCGGACACAATCGGGGGCAAGCTAACTATGCACGGGGTGAGCTGCTGTCTGAGTGGATAACCGAGATGAGAGCCGGCGTGCTCAATGAAGCCAGTCGGGTGTTTACATTCGATAACCGTAGAGGCCAAAGCGATATCGATGTGACAATCGTCAACCAAGCTGCGACTATGTGGGCCACATACGATTGGGAAGTGAAGGAATGGGACACCAGCGATCACAACATGATCCATGTTGTGGTGACGACTGACCCGAACGACACAGTTGAGCCCATTGCTCCTGTGCCGTCATGGAAGCTTTCCAATGCGCGCTGGCGATTGTTCGAGGAGGAAGTGGTAAGGGAGATTGCCGAATTACCGGAAGACATCGCCGAATCGCCGTTGGACAACCAAGTGTCTGCACTGCGCTCTGTAGTGCACAGTGTGTGCGACAGAGTGCTGGGACGCAGCACACCGAGAGCCGCGAGAAAAGTAGTTTGGTGGACTGCCGAACTACACTCCAAACGCCGAGAGGTCAGGAGACTGAGGCGAAGGCTCCAGGACGCTCGTCGGCATGAGACCGACGCAGCAGAGGAACTTGTGCTCGCGTTGAGGATCTCCTCAGCGCAGTACAAGAAGCTCATCCTGAGATCGAAGGAAGACAACTGGCGACGCTTCGTGGGAGAGAACAGAGATGATCCATGGGGGCACGTCTACAGGATTTGCCGAGGCCGCAAAAAGAGCACGGAGATTGGATGCCTTCGAACGGATGGTAGGCTGGTCGCAACATGGCGCGACTGTGCGGGTGTGCTCCTTCGCAACTTCTTTCCTGTTGCGGAGACGAATGCACACATTGCCATCCCGATCGAGGCTCCACCGGCCCTCGAAGCTTTCGAGGTTGATGCATGCGTCGCCAGGTTGAAGAGCAGACGCTCTCCTGGCATGGACGGCATCACAGGTGCCATTTGCAAGGCATTGTGGCGTGCCATCCCTCAGCACATGACAGCGATGTATTCCCGCTGCCTGGAGACAGGGTGTTTCCCAACGGAATGGAAGCATCCCAGGGTGGTTCCACTCCTGAAGGGACCCGATAAGGACCGGACCGATCCTACCTCATATCGGGGTATCTGTCTGTTGCCAGTGCTGGGCAAAGTGCTTGAGGGCATCATGGTGAATCGTCTGAAGGACACCATTCCGGATGGCTGCAGATGGCAATTTGGCTTTCGCCAAGGACGTTGTGTGGAGGATGCTTGGAAACACGTCGTGAGTACTGTTTCGGCCAGCCGGTCGAAATACGTGCTCGGAGTCTTCGTGGATTTCAAGGGAGCCTTCGACAACGTTGAGTGGAATGCTGCACTACGCCGCCTCCTTGAGCTGGGATGCCGAGAAGCAAGCTTGTGGCGAAGTTTCTTCTCCGGCCGGAGTGCGAGCATCGTCAGTAGGCATGGAGTAGCCACTGTTCCGGTGACAAGAGGTTGCCCGCAGGGGTCCATAAGTGGTCCGTTTATATGGAACATCTTAATGGACGTGTTGCTCCAGCGCTTAGAGCCCCTTGGTGCGCTCAGCGCGTATGCTGACGACTTGCTCCTCCTCATCGAAGGGAATGCCCGATCAGAGCTCGAACAAAAAGGAGGTGAGTTAATGTCCATCGTAGGCGCTTGGGGAGTTGAAGTCGGCGTTGCCGTTTCAACTAGCAAGACGGCGATCATGCTGCTCAAAGGCATACTTAGACGGCCGCCAGTGGTACGGTTTGCTGGAGCAAGCCTGCCATATAAGCGCAAGTATCGGTACCTAGGCATCACGGTCGGCGAGCGGTTGAGTTTTCTCCCGCACATCACGGGCTTGCGTGATAAGCTGACCGGAGTCGTAGGGGCATTGTCGCGCGTACTGCGGGTCGACTGGGGACTCAGTCCCCGCGCAAAGCGGACAATATATGCCGGACTCATGGTGCCCTGTGCACTATTTGGTGCCTCGGTTTGGTCTGTCGTGACGACGACGCAAGTGGTTGCCAGGAGGCATCTGCTTGCGTGCCAAAGGATCGTCCTGATTGGATGCCTACCGGTATGCCGAACAGTGTCCACCATGGCACTGCAAGTACTAGCTGGAGCCCCCCCGTTTGATCTGGCTGCCAGACGCCTGGCAATCAGCTTCAAGCTAAAGCGTGACTACCCGCTGGAGGAGAGCGATTGGCTGTACGGCGAAGATTTGGCAAATCTTAGCTGGAAGCAGAAGATGGCGCGACTAGACGAAGACCTGTTGTGCGAGTGGCAACGCAGATGGGATGATGGTGACTCCCCAGGACGGGTGACGCACCGCTTCATCCCGAACGCAGGCTTCGTCTACAGCGAACGAAGGTTTGGCTTCACGCTGCGCGCTGGGTTCCTGCTGACGGGCCACGGATCGCTCAATGCATTTCTGCATGGAAGAAGCCTTAGCGACACGCCAGCATGTCTATGCGGCGCAGAACGCGAGGATTGGCAGCACTTCCTATGTGCTTGTCCCCTCTATACAGACTTGCGAGACCTCGATGGACTTGGAGTGCAGTACACGGATGGCGACTGGACCTTCTCCGATGTGACGGCTTCTCAGGAGAGAATGCGGACTCTCGACAGGTTCGCCGGACTGGCGTTCTCCAGGCGACAGCAGCTGCTGAATGCGCAAGCGGCGCACGGGCTGGGTGGATTCCCTATCCAGGCCGGTCGGGGCTAAAAGGGAGGATCGAGCTGAGTCCTTAAGATCGGTACCACGGGTTGTGCAGTTCCAAGGCTGCACATTGAGGTCGGCCCCCTAGTGGGAGTATCGTGGTGGCTGTGGTTGATACCCAAACGTTACGCGGGGAGAGCCGCTAGGCTCCTCGTGGAGTTGCGCTCTCAACCGGGTGCCGAGACCCATAGATCGGAAGACGTGTTAGATACACCTCGCCCCTCACCAAGGGGGATTGTATGCCCGACCAGGATACTTTCAATTGGTACCAGAAGAGTCGCTATGTACATAGCTATAGCTTCTTTTTAGGGGCGTTAACTGGCGCATTGTACCAGGTTCCTGCGTATGTAGCGGTGGTGCGTGATGGCGTGATATATGTAAATATATCGCACTAATCGAGGCTAAGCTGCAGATAAACATTAGACGCCGTGGTTGAAATCCCTCCCTGAGGAACCGCCACGTAAAATAAAGCTGAGAGATCAGATTCATTCTGTCCCTATCTACTATCTAGCGAAACCACAGCCAAGGGAACGGGCTTGGAATAATTAGCGGGGAAAGAAGACCCTTTTGAGCTTGACTCTAATCTGGCAGTGTAAGGAGACATAAGAGGTGTAGCATAAGTGGGAGATATTAGATTTCGGTTTGGTATCGACAATGAAATACCACTACTCTTATTGTTTCCTTACTTACTTGATTAAATGGAACGTGTATCATTTCCTAGCCATTATACGGATATATTTATTATATCTTATGGTATTGGGTTTTGATGCAAGCTTCTTGATCAAAGTATCACGAGTTTGTTATATAATCGCAAACAAATTCTTTAATGAGAAAATGCATTTATGTATTTTCAATTTGAAAATTTGGTATAACTCCAATTACTCAGGTATGATCCAATTCAAGGACATTGCCAGGTAGGGAGTTTGACTGGGGCGGTACATCTCTCAAATAATAACGGAGGTGTCCCAAGGCCAGCTCAGTGCGGACAGAAACCACACATAGAGCAAAAGGGCAAATGCTGACTTGATCTCGGTGTTCAGTACACACAGGGACAGCAAAAGCTCGGCCTATCGATCCTTTTGGTTTAAAGAGTTTTTAACAAGAGGTGTCAGAAAAGTTACCATAGGGATAACTGGCTTGTGGCGGCCAAGCGTTCATAGCGACGTCGCTTTTTGATCCTTCGATGTCGGCTCTTCCTATCATTGTGAAGCAAAATTCACCAAGCGTTGGATTGTTCACCCATGCAAGGGAACGTGAGCTGGGTTTAGACCGTCGTGAGACAGGTTAGTTTTACCCTACTAATGACAAAACGTTGTTGCGACAGCATTCCTGCGTAGTACGAGAGGAACCGCAGGTACGGACCAATGGCACAATACTTGTTCGAGCGAACAGTGGTATGACGCTACGTCCGTTGGATTATGCCTGAACGCCTCTAAGGTCGTATCCGTGCTGGACTGCAATGATAAATAAGGGGCAATTTGCATTGTATGGCTTCTAAACCATTAAAAGTTTATAATTTATTTTATAAACGACAATGGATGTGATGCCAATGTAATTTGTAACATAGTAAATTGGGAGGATCATCGATCACCTGATGCCGCGCTAGTTGCATATAAAAACATTATTTAATACAATGACAAAGCCTAGAATCAATTGTAAACGACTTTTGTAACAGGCAAGGTGTTGTAAGTGGTTGAGCAGCTGCCATACTGCGATCCACTGAAGCTTATCCTTTGCTTGATGATTCGATATATATAAATTTATTCTTTATATATGAAAATTATTTTTATATATTTATATGAATATATACCTATAAATGGTAATATATATTTATATATAGATATATATTAAAAAGAATATATTTTATATAAATATGGATAAATTATTTATCCTATATAAATTACGTTGGCTTGAATATGAATATAATGTTATATTATAAGTTTGTTATACTTAATTACATATGAAATGATACTTATAAAAATTTTATTATGTGAACACACGAAACATAGTGTATATGCATATGTGCAAATGTGAATGTATATATGAAATAATATGAATGCAAAAAGCATGGAGTGATCGTATATGGAACTTGGAAGTATTTCTAATATTGGAATTTAATGATATGTGATATGAATGCAAGAATTAAATAGTTTGGTATATAAAATGTGATAATATTATTGGGTATGTGAAATGTTTCCCATATCCTAAAAATTATAACATGAGCATGATTTGATTATGAATACAGAAAATATAAAGATATATTTTATATACATATGTACAAATATATGTATATTTGGAGTGGTCGTTTGTGGAACTTGGAAGTATTTCTAATATTGGAATTTAATGATATGTGATATGAATGCAAGAATTAAATAGTTTGGTATATAAAATGTGATAATATTATTGGGTATGTGAAATGTTTCCCATATCCTAAAAATTATAACATGAGCATGATTTGATTATGAATACAGAAAATATAAAGATATATTTTATATACATATGTACAAATATATGTATATTTGGAGTGGTCGTTTGTGGAACTTGGCAGTATTTCTAATATTGGAATTCAATGATATGTGATATAAATGCAAGAATTAAATAGTTTTGTATATAAAATGACAATATTATGGATATGGGGAAACATTCACCATATCCTTAAAATTATAACATGAGCATGATTTGATTTTGAATAGAGAAAATATAATGATATATTTTATATACATATTTACAAAAATATATGTATATTTTTGACATTGTGTTATAATGAATAAAAATAACAAATAACGCCGAGGTGTGCTATAAAATATCAATATTAGGTTTTATATGGATATGGATATGGATATGGATATGGATATGGGAATGTTTCTCATATATAATATAACATTATAACATAATCATAATGCGATTATAAATATAGAAAATATAAAAATGTATTTAATATAAATAGATATATTACGTGTATATGTGAAATTAAAGCAAAGATACCAGCTGATATGATATTTTTCATGTAAATGAATGATGAATGTAATAAAAATAATTAATTTAATTTCATATGATATGGGGAACATACTAAGTCGGCAATGTCTGTTTATTTTATATGCGTATATATATTTTTCTTAATATATATGAATAATTTTGAAGTGATAGTATAGTATTTTGTATTAAAATACGAAAAGAAACTATTTTTAAAAGGTACTCTCAAGTAAAAATACCCGATTTGCGGAAAGCGTGGCAGAAAACCTATATAGGGAGTGGTAGTCTCGTGCATGGTATATTTCATATGAAAATTTTATAATGAAAAATTATTAATTTATTTCATATGATATGGGGAATATACTTAGCCGGCAATGTCTGTGTATTTTATATGAATATATATATATTTCTTAATATATATGAATAATTTTGAAGTGATAGTATTGTATTTTTTATTAAAATACGAAAAGAAACTATTGTTAAGAGGCACTCTCAAGTAAAAATACCCGATTTGCGGAAAGCGTGGCAGAAAACCTACAGGGGTGGTCAAAAGTATTTACACAACGAGTTTTTTTTGCATGTTCAATTTCAGGAGCTTTTCCTGTGGTTGTTGAAAGCTAAATAAAAAAAAAAACTTTAGGCCAAAAAGATTGATCTACTAGCAATTGAATGAGAGAAGAATTGGAAAAGATAACTGTTGTACGAATAAGGAGAAGCAAATTAAGTGATGCTTATCAGTTGTCAAAATTATTTACACACATTTTTAATGCTGCAGAAGTATTTACACAAAACTTTAAGTTAATTTTTTATTATGATTTAATGATTTTTTTTTTAATTTGTTGGATGAATAATAATAATAATGATTAATATTTTGTAATTCCACCTTTGGCATCAATAACTGCTTGCAACCTGGCTGGTACTGATTCCACTAAGTGGCGAGCATATCCAAGTTCCAATTTCGACCAAATTTCCTTTACTTCCTCGATGGTAACGTCGCGTTTTCGGTTTTTATCAATTGTTCTTTGTCCTTTAATAAGCGACCAAACATTTTCTATGATATTGAGATCAGGGCTCTGCGCAGGCCAGGGAAGAACAGCCACATTGAGATCTCGTAAAAATTTTGTAGGTGCCGATCCCTTGTGGCATGGAGCATTGTCTTGCTGTAAAATCCAGTCGGAGATGGGAAATAGCCTGTCACCAGACACAAAAGCATGTTCATTCAGTATAACAAGATACCGGGTCTGATTCAGAGTGCCTTCTATTGGAACAAAGTCTCCAAATCCGTAGTAAGACATGCACCCCCAGAACATCACTGTGCCTCCACCAAATCTGTTTAATGGTTGCACTGCACTTTGTTTTTTTGCTTGTCGTAGATGCATAAATCTTTTACAGAATGAGCCTTGGAACTGGAAAGCTACTTCATGTGTCCATAAAACATTGTACCAAAACTCCTTTGGTTTTTTAACGTATTCCAATGCGAATGAGAGGCGTTTTGCTTTATTTGCCTCGGAAATTTCTATTATTTTTCGCACTGTATACGTTCGTATGTCGATCTCCTTCAATCTCCGACGTATTGTAGCATCACAGACTTTTTTGCCAATCAATTGTTGCGAATCTGCAGACAATTTAACTGGGCTTATCGACGGATTTTTATCGACTATGCCAATTAAACGTCTACATTCCCGTTCATCCATCGCTTGTTTCCTTCCACTTCTTTTTAAATTCTGTAAATTTCCATTCGTGTCCTTTTTCTTTTCCAGATTATAAACGGTTTTTCTACAAATTTTGTAAGTTTTGGCCAGTTCCGACGCTGAAACCCCGCTTTTAAATTTTGTAACGATCTCGGATCGAGTTTCAACAGACAACTCCTTTGTCTTCACCATTTTACTAAGTTAATTTTAAATTTTAAATTAAATTTACTTATTGCAACTGCAATAAACGAAAAAACGACTGCACTAAGTCAAACCAAGTCTAAGAATAAGCTCTAATTTGCATTGTGTAAATACTTCTGAAGCAATGCAAATTTGTGTAAATACTTTTGACAACAGTTCACATGCTTCTATTTTTAGCCCATTAACAGTTATTTTTCCAATTCTTCTTTCAACCAATTCCTAGTAGATCAATCTTTTTGGCCTAAAAGTTTTTTTTTTTATTTAGCTTTCAACAACCACAGGAAAAGCTCCTGAAATTGAACATGCAAAAAAAAACTCGTTGTGTAAATACTTTTGACCACCCCTGTATATAGGGAGTGGTAGTCTCGTGCATGGTATATTTCATATGAAAATTTTATAATGAAAAATTATTAATTTATTTCATATGATATGGGGAATATACTTAGCCGGCAATGTCTGTGTATTTTATATGAATATATATATATTTCTTAATATATATGAATAATTTTGAAGTGATAGTATTGTATTTTTTATTAAAATACGAAAAGAAACTATTGTTAAGAGGCACTCTCAAGTAAAAATACCCGATTTGCGGAAAGCGTGGCAGAAAACCTATATAGGGAGTGGTAGTCTCGTGCATGGTATATTTCATATGAAAATTTTATAATGAAAAATTATTAATTTATTTCATATGATATGGGGAATATACTTAGCCGACAATGTCTGTGTATTTTATATGAATATATATATATTTCTTAATATATATGAATAATTTTGAAGTGATAGTATTGTATTTTTTATTAAAATACGAAAAGAAACTATTGTTAAGAGGCACTCTAAAGCAAAAATACCCGATTTGCGGAAAGCGTGGCAGAAAACCTATACATGATGGACAGTTGATGTCCATCGGTATTGTATACAATATTTGGTACAGTATTGTATATAATATTATTATATGTTGTCATTATACTCAAAGTAGTGTTTAATAGGAGATATTTGTTTTCAAATTGATCTTAATAAAGATAATATAGTGAAACTAACCAAGATATATACTATTTAGTATATATCATTTCTGTTTCGAATTATTATCGTGAATTTTTGGAAATGGTCTTATATGATTAAATATTGTATGAGTGCCATTTCAACAATGTACCAGCATATAATCAAAGCGATTTATATGCAAATTCAAATATTGCCAAAATATATAAATTCCATTCCACATGAACTCATGTGTTTGGTTTTATTTAATGTATATCACAAAAAACGCATACGAAATTGGATAAATTTTAAATTTGTTGTCAAAATACATAGTTTAAACACAATTAATATTGGTTTAAGCCTATATACGTGTGATAATATATTAAGTGCAAATAAAAAGATATTTTTGAACGAAAAAAAAATGTATATAATAAAATATATATATTTATATAGAGAAAAATGGCGAATGTGAATGCTATATAAAAATGGCCACAATCGTTTAACAAATTCTCATAAACTGTTGATAAAAAATATTTATTTATTTTTTTTTTTTATTCAAAAGTATTATTGAGTTGTCAAATATTTACATATGTGAGCGTATGCGCACGAAACGAAAACATTATTCTGGTTGATCCTGCCAGTAGTTATATGCTTGTCTCAAAGATTAAGCCATGCATGTCTAAGTACACACGAATTAAAAGTGAAACCGCAAAAGGCTCATTATATCAGTTATGGTTCCTTAGATCGTTAACAGTTACTTGGATAACTGTGGTAATTCTAGAGCTAATACATGCAATTAAAACACGGACCTTATGGGACGTGTGCTTTTATTAGGCTAAAACCAAGCGATCGCAAGATCGTTACATTGGTTGAACTCTAGATAACATGCAGATCGTATGGTCTTGTACCGACGACAGATCTTTCAAATGTCTGCCCTATCAACTTTTGATGGTAGTATCTAGGACTACCATGGTTGCAACGGGTAACGGGGAATCAGGGTTCGATTCCGGAGAGGGAGCCTGAGAAACGGCTACCACATCTAAGGAAGGCAGCAGGCGCGTAAATTACCCACTCCCAGCTCGGGGAGGTAGTGACGAAAAATAACAATACAGGACTCATATCCGAGGCCCTGTAATTGGAATGAGTACACTTTAAATCCTTTAACAAGGACCAATTGGAGGGCAAGTCTGGTGCCAGCAGCCGCGGTAATTCCAGCTCCAATAGCGTATATTAAAGTTGTTGCGGTTAAAACGTTCGTAGTTGAACTTGTGCTTCATACGGGTAGTACAACTTACAATTGTGGTTAGTACTATACCTTTATGTATGTAAGCGTATTACCGGTGGAGTTCTTATATATAATTAAGTACTTGTATTTTTTTATATATTCCTCCTATTTAAAAACCTGCATTAGTGCTCTTCATCGAGTGTTATTGTGGGCCGGTACAATTACTTTGAACAAATTAGAGTGCTTAAAGCAGGCTTCAAATGCCTGAATATTCTGTGCATGGGATAATGAAATAAGACCTCTGTTCTGCTTTCATTGGTTTTCAGATCAAGAGG
This sequence comes from Drosophila pseudoobscura, assembly GCF_009870125.1. Classification (NCBI taxonomy): domain Eukaryota; kingdom Metazoa; phylum Arthropoda; class Insecta; order Diptera; family Drosophilidae; genus Drosophila; species Drosophila pseudoobscura. Next base: position 13,810 of record NW_022881699.1, on the reverse strand, counting down.
TAATGATTAATAGAAGCAGTTTGGGGGCATTAGTATTACGACGCGAGAGGTGAAATTCTTGGACCGTCGTAAGACTAACTTAAGCGAAAGCATTTGCCAAAGATGTTTTCATTAATCAAGAACGAAAGTTAGAGGTTCGAAGGCGATCAGATACCGCCCTAGTTCTAACCATAAACGATGCCAGCTAGCAATTGGGTGTAGCTACTTTTATGGCTCTCTCAGTCGCTTCCCGGGAAACCAAAGCTTTTGGGCTCCGGGGGAAGTATGGTTGCAAAGCTGAAACTTAAAGGAATTGACGGAAGGGCACCACCAGGAGTGGAGCCTGCGGCTTAATTTGACTCAACACGGGAAAACTTACCAGGTCCGAACATAAGTGTGTAAGACAGATTGATAGCTCTTTCTCGAATCTATGGGTGGTGGTGCATGGCCGTTCTTAGTTCGTGGAGTGATTTGTCTGGTTAATTCCGATAACGAACGAGACTCAAATATATTAAATAGATATCTTCAGGATTATGGTGTTGAAGCTTATATAGCCTTCATTCATGGTGGCAGTAAAATGTTTATTGTGTTTGAATGTGTTTATATAAGTGGAGCCGTACCTGTTGGTTTGTCCCATTATAAGGACACTAGCTTCTTAAATGGACAAATTGCGTCTAGCAATAATGAGATTGAGCAATAACAGGTCTGTGATGCCCTTAGATGTCCTGGGCTGCACGCGCGCTACAATGAAAGTATCAACGTGTATTTCCTAGACCGAGAGGTCCGGGTAAACCGCTGAACCACTTTCATGCTTGGGATTGTGAACTGAAACTGTTCACATGAACTTGGAATTCCCAGTAAGTGTGAGTCATTAACTCGCATTGATTACGTCCCTGCCCTTTGTACACACCGCCCGTCGCTACTACCGATTGAATTATTTAGTGAGGTCTCCGGACGTGATCACTGTGACGCCTTGCGTGTTACGGTTGTTTCGCAAAAGTTGACCGAACTTGATTATTTAGAGGAAGTAAAAGTCGTAACAAGGTTTCCGTAGGTGAACCTGCGGAAGGATCATTATTGTATGTTTCTACCGTTAACAAAAATATATATATATTGCCAATTTACCAAACAAAATATGTTTTTATAAAATCATAATTGTAAAATAAAATATATTCAGTTGTATATATTATATGTTTATATTAATTAATTATATTGCCAATATACTCATTTAGTAGTAGCTATACATATAACATTGTGTTCTATGTGTGTAGCAATTAATATATAAATACATATTGATGATATTATTACAATAATATTGATTTATAAAATCTGTGTGCATATGTACCATAGTATGCACGCGTTGCGAATATGTATTGTCCATCATAGCTATGGGCATACATTGGTTAATGCAACAGCCTAAAAAGTACAATGTTGTACCTGATTTCAGGTTAATACTTTTATATAAATTGATAATTATCAAACAAGCCAAAATACATATTATATTATTTAACAATATGGTAATATATCGTTTATATAAAACTAAGACATTTCGCAACATTCTTTTAGGATAAAATTAAAATTTATTGAAGGAATTGATATATGCCAGTAAAATGGTGTATTTTTAATTTCTTTCAATAAAGACATATCTGACAAATAAATGAATAAACAAATTTTAATCACTCTAAGCGGTGGATCACTCGGCTCATGGGTCGATGAAGAACGCAGCAAACTGTGCGTCATCGTGTGAACTGCAGGACACATGAACATCGACATTTTGAACGCATATCGCAGTCCATGCTGTTTGGTACTTTAATTAATTTTATAGTGCTGCTTGGACTACATATGGTTGAGGGTTGTAAGACTATGCTAAATAAGTTGTTTAAAAATTTTACGAAATTTTTAAGCATATTGTATATTATTGGATATGTATATATATATATATTCATAATATTGATATTAAATGGAAACGCATTATCTCTCATTGTTGTATATATTTGTGTGAGAAGAACGAAGAAAAATATATATTTTTTTGTCCTTTTTGAATCAAATAATACTGAGGAATGTCTAGCATAAAAAAATAATTAAAGTTTTTTCATCTAGAATTGCCTCTTATTAATGTTTCGAAAGGAAATTTTGTTGTAAATATAAATATTTAATATTCTTCGTGATATTCGTTATAAAATACGAATATTATAATGATTTCATTATGAGAACGCTCTATATATATAATAATATAGTGTAATTATCATTATAAATTTTAATATACGTATATACAACCTCAACTCATATGGGACTACCCCCTGAATTTAAGCATATTAATTAGGGGAGGAAAAGAAACTAACCAGGATTTTCTTAGTAGCGGCGAGCGAAAAGAAATCAGTTCAGCACTAAGTCACTTTGTCTATATGGCAAACGTGAGATGCAGTGTATGGAGCGTCAATATTCTAGTATGAGAAATTAACGATTTAAGTCCTTCTTAAATGAGGCCATTTACCCATAGAGGGTGCCAGGCCCGTATAACGTTAATGATTACTAGATGATGTTTCCAAAGAGTCGTGTTGCTTGATAGTGCAGCACTAAGTGGGTGGTAAACTCCATCTAAAACTAAATATAACCATGAGACCGATAGTAAACAAGTACCGTGAGGGAAAGTTGAAAAGAACTCTGAATAGAGAGTTAAACAGTACGTGAAACTGCTTAGAGGTTAAGCCCGATGAACCTGAATATCCGTTATGGAAAATTCATCATTAAAGTTGTAATATTTTAACAATATTATAATAATAGTGTGCATTTTTTCCATATAAGGACATTGTAATCTATTAGCATATAACAAATTTATCATAAAATATGACTTATAGTTTATTCAAATTATTATGCTTGCATTTTAACATAGAATAAATGTCATTAATTTGATAAAGTGTTGATAAATTAAAATTAATACAGTGCGTTAATTTTTCGAAATTATATAATGGCATAATTATCATTGATTTTTGTGTTTATTATATGCATTTGTATGATTAACAATGCGAAAGATTCAGGATACCTTCGGGACCCGTCTTGAAACACGGACCAAGGAGTCTAACATATGTGCAAGTTATTGGGAGATAAACCTAATAGCGTAATTAACTTGACTAATAATGGGATTAGTTTTTTAACTATTTATAGATAATTAACACAATCCCGGGGCGTTCTATATAGTTATGTATGATAATATTTATATTATTTATGCCTCTAACTGGAACGTACCTTGAGCATATATGCTGTGACCCGAAAGATGGTGAACTATACTTGATCAGGTTGAAGTCAGGGGAAACCCTGATGGAAGACCGAAACAGTTCTGACGTGCAAATCGATTGTCAGAATTGAGTATAGGGGCGAAAGACCAATCGAACCATCTAGTAGCTGGTTCCTTCCGAAGTTTCCCTCAGGATAGCTGGTGCATTTTAATGTTATATAAAATAATCTTATCTGGTAAAGCGAATGATTAGAGGCCTTAGGGTCGAAACGATCTTAACCTATTCTCAAACTTTAAATGGGTAAGAACCTTAACTTTCTTGATATGAAGTTTAAGGTTATGATATAATGTGCCCAGTGGGCCACTTTTGGTAAGCAGAACTGGCGCTGTGGGATGAACCAAACGTAATGTTACGGTGCCCAAATTAACAACTCATGCAGAAACCATGAAAGGCGTTGGTTGCTTAAAACAGCAGGACGGTGATCATGGAAGTCGAAATCCGCTAAGGAGTGTGTAACAACTCACCTGCCGAAGCAACTAGCCCTTAAAATGGATGGCGCTTAAGTTGTATACCTATACATTACCGCTAAAGTAGATGATTTATATTACTTGTGATATAAATTTTGAAACTTTAGTGAGTAGGAAGGTACAATGGTATGCGTAGAAGTGTTTGGCGTAAGCCTTCATGGAGCTGCCATTGGCACAGATCTTGGTGGTAGTAGCAAATAATCGAATGAGACCTTGGAGGACTGAAGTGGAGAAGGGTTTCGTGTGAACAGTGGTTGATCACGAGTTAGTCGGTCCTAAGTTCAAGGCGAAAGCCGAAAATTTTCAAGTAAAAAATCAGTGAGTAATATTGTCAAATCTTTTATGATTTTTAAATACTTGAATAATTTTGAACGAAAGGGAATACGGTTCCAATTCCGTAACCTGTTGAGTATCCGTTTGTTATTAAATATGGGCCTCGTGCTCATCCTGGCAACAGGAACGACCATAAAGAAGCCGTCGAGAGATATCGGAAGAGTTTTCTTTTCTGTTTTATAGCCGTACTACCATGGAAGTCTTTCGCAGAGAGATATGGTAGATGGGCTAGAAGAGCATGACATATACTGTTGTGTCGATATTTTCTCCTCGGACCTTGAAAATTTATGGTGGGGACACGCAAACTTCTCAACAGGCCGTACCAATATCCGCAGCTGGTCTCCAAGGTGAAGAGTCTCTAGTCGATAGAATAATGTAGGTAAGGGAAGTCGGCAAATTAGATCCGTAACTTCGGGATAAGGATTGGCTCTGAAGATTGAGATAGTCGGGCTTGATTGGGAAACAATAACATGGTTTATGTGCTCGTTCTGGGTAAATAGAGTTTCTATCATTTATGGTAGTTACTTGTTCCCCGGATAGTTTAGTTACGTAGCCAATTGTGGAACTTTCTTGCTAAAATTTTTAAGAATACTAATTGGGTTAAACCAGTTAGTTCTTATTAATTATAACGATTATCAATTAACAATCAATTCAGAACTGGCACGGACTTGGGGAATCCGACTGTCTAATTAAAACAAAGCATTGTGATGGCCCTAGCGGGTGTTGACACAATGTGATTTCTGCCCAGTGCTCTGAATGTCAAAGTGAAGAAATTCAAGTAAGCGCGGGTCAACGGCGGGAGTAACTATGACTCTCTTAAGGTAGCCAAATGCCTCGTCATCTAATTAGTGACGCGCATGAATGGATTAACGAGATTCCTACTGTCCCTATCTACTATCTAGCGAAACCACAGCCAAGGGAACGGGCTTGGAATAATTAGCGGGGAAAGAAGACCCTTTTGAGCTTGACTCTAATCTGGCAGTGTAAGGAGACATAAGAGGTGTAGCATAAGTGGGAGATATTAGATTTCGGTTTGGTATCGACAATGAAATACCACTACTCTTATTGTTTCCTTACTTACTTGATTAAATGGAACGTGTATCATTTCCTAGCCATTATACGGATATATTTATTATATCTTATGGTATTGGGTTTTGATGCAAGCTTCTTGATCAAAGTATCACGAGTTTGTTATATAATCGCAAACAAATTCTTTAATGAGAAAATGCATTTATGTATTTTCAATTTGAAAATTTGGTATAACTCCAATTACTCAGGTATGATCCAATTCAAGGACATTGCCAGGTAGGGAGTTTGACTGGGGCGGTACATCTCTCAAATAATAACGGAGGTGTCCCAAGGCCAGCTCAGTGCGGACAGAAACCACACATAGAGCAAAAGGGCAAATGCTGACTTGATCTCGGTGTTCAGTACACACAGGGACAGCAAAAGCTCGGCCTATCGATCCTTTTGGTTTAAAGAGTTTTTAACAAGAGGTGTCAGAAAAGTTACCATAGGGATAACTGGCTTGTGGCGGCCAAGCGTTCATAGCGACGTCGCTTTTTGATCCTTCGATGTCGGCTCTTCCTATCATTGTGAAGCAAAATTCACCAAGCGTTGGATTGTTCACCCATGCAAGGGAACGTGAGCTGGGTTTAGACCGTCGTGAGACAGGTTAGTTTTACCCTACTAATGACAAAACGTTGTTGCGACAGCATTCCTGCGTAGTACGAGAGGAACCGCAGGTACGGACCAATGGCACAATACTTGTTCGAGCGAACAGTGGTATGACGCTACGTCCGTTGGATTATGCCTGAACGCCTCTAAGGTCGTATCCGTGCTGGACTGCAATGATAAATAAGGGGCAATTTGCATTGTATGGCTTCTAAACCATTAAAAGTTTATAATTTATTTTATAAACGACAATGGATGTGATGCCAATGTAATTTGTAACATAGTAAATTGGGAGGATCATCGATCACCTGATGCCGCGCTAGTTGCATATAAAAACATTATTTAATACAATGACAAAGCCTAGAATCAATTGTAAACGACTTTTGTAACAGGCAAGGTGTTGTAAGTGGTTGAGCAGCTGCCATACTGCGATCCACTGAAGCTTATCCTTTGCTTGATGATTCGATATATATAAATTTATTCTTTATATATGAAAATTATTTTTATATATTTATATGAATATATACCTATAAATGGTAATATATATTTATATATAGATATATATTAAAAAGAATATATTTTATATAAATATGGATAAATTATTTATCCTATATAAATTACGTTGGCTTGAATATGAATATAATGTTATATTATAAGTTTGTTATACTTAATTACATATGAAATGATACTTATAAAAATTTTATTATGTGAACACACGAAACATAGTGTATATGCATATGTGCAAATGTGAATGTATATATGAAATAATATGAATGCAAAAAGCATGGAGTGATCGTATATGGAACTTGGAAGTATTTCTAATATTGGAATTTAATGATATGTGATATGAATGCAAGAATTAAATAGTTTGGTATATAAAATGTGATAATATTATTGGGTATGTGAAATGTTTCCCATATCCTAAAAATTATAACATGAGCATGATTTGATTATGAATACAGAAAATATAAAGATATATTTTATATACATATGTACAAATATATGTATATTTGGAGTGGTCGTTTGTGGAACTTGGAAGTATTTCTAATATTGGAATTTAATGATATGTGATATGAATGCAAGAATTAAATAGTTTGGTATATAAAATGTGATAATATTATTGGGTATGTGAAATGTTTCCCATATCCTAAAAATTATAACATGAGCATGATTTGATTATGAATACAGAAAATATAAAGATATATTTTATATACATATGTACAAATATATGTATATTTGGAGTGGTCGTTTGTGGAACTTGGCAGTATTTCTAATATTGGAATTCAATGATATGTGATATAAATGCAAGAATTAAATAGTTTTGTATATAAAATGACAATATTATGGATATGGGGAAACATTCACCATATCCTTAAAATTATAACATGAGCATGATTTGATTTTGAATAGAGAAAATATAATGATATATTTTATATACATATTTACAAAAATATATGTATATTTTTGACATTGTGTTATAATGAATAAAAATAACAAATAACGCCGAGGTGTGCTATAAAATATCAATATTAGGTTTTATATGGATATGGATATGGATATGGATATGGATATGGGAATGTTTCTCATATATAATATAACATTATAACATAATCATAATGCGATTATAAATATAGAAAATATAAAAATGTATTTAATATAAATAGATATATTACGTGTATATGTGAAATTAAAGCAAAGATACCAGCTGATATGATATTTTTCATGTAAATGAATGATGAATGTAATAAAAATAATTAATTTAATTTCATATGATATGGGGAACATACTAAGTCGGCAATGTCTGTTTATTTTATATGCGTATATATATTTTTCTTAATATATATGAATAATTTTGAAGTGATAGTATAGTATTTTGTATTAAAATACGAAAAGAAACTATTTTTAAAAGGTACTCTCAAGTAAAAATACCCGATTTGCGGAAAGCGTGGCAGAAAACCTATATAGGGAGTGGTAGTCTCGTGCATGGTATATTTCATATGAAAATTTTATAATGAAAAATTATTAATTTATTTCATATGATATGGGGAATATACTTAGCCGGCAATGTCTGTGTATTTTATATGAATATATATATATTTCTTAATATATATGAATAATTTTGAAGTGATAGTATTGTATTTTTTATTAAAATACGAAAAGAAACTATTGTTAAGAGGCACTCTCAAGTAAAAATACCCGATTTGCGGAAAGCGTGGCAGAAAACCTATATAGGGAGTGGTAGTCTCGTGCATGGTATATTTCATATGAAAATTTTATAATGAAAAATTATTAATTTATTTCATATGATATGGGGAATATACTTAGCCGGCAATGTCTGTGTATTTTATATGAATATATATATATTTCTTAATATATATGAATAATTTTGAAGTGATAGTATTGTATTTTTTATTAAAATACGAAAAGAAACTATTGTTAAGAGGCACTCTCAAGTAAAAATACCCGATTTGCGGAAAGCGTGGCAGAAAACCTATATAGGGAGTGGTAGTCTCGTGCATGGTATATTTCATATGAAAATTTTATAATGAAAAATTATTAATTTATTTCATATGATATGGGGAATATACTTAGCCGACAATGTCTGTGTATTTATATGAATATATATATATTTCTTAATATATATGAATAATTTTGAAGTGATAGTATTGTATTTTTTATTAAAATACGAAAAGAAACTATTGTTAAGAGGCACTCTAAAGCAAAAATACCCGATTTGCGGAAAGCGTGGCAGAAAACCTATACATGATGGACAGTTGATGTCCATCGGTATTGTATACAATATTTGGTACAGTATTGTATATAATATTATTATATGTTGTCATTATACTCAAAGTAGTGTTTAATAGGAGATATTTGTTTTCAAATTGATCTTAATAAAGATAATATAGTGAAACTAACCAAGATATATACTATTTAGTATATATCATTTCTGTTTCGAATTATTATCGTGAATTTTGGAAATGGTCTTATATGATTAATATTGTATGAGTGCCATTTCAACAATGTACCAGCATATAATCAAAGCGATTTATATGCAAATTCAAATATTGCCAAAATATATAAATTCCATTCCACATGAACTCATGTGTTTGGTTTTATTTAATGTATATCACAAAAAAACGCATACGAAATTGGATAAATTTTAAATTTGTTGTCAAAATACATAGTTTAAACACAATTAATATTGGTTTAAGCCTATATACGTGTGATAATATATTAAGTGCAAATAAAAAGATATTTTTGAACGAAAAAAAAATGTATATAATAAAATATATATATTTATATAGAGAAAAATGGCGAATGTGAATGCTATATAAAAATGGCCACAATCGTTTAACAAATTCTCATAAACTGTTGATAAAAAATATTTATTTATTTTTTTTTTTTATTCAAAAGTATTATTGAGTTGTCAAATATTTACATATGTGAGCGTATGCGCACGAAACGAAAACATTATTCTGGTTGATCCTGCCAGTAGTTATATGCTTGTCTCAAAGATTAAGCCATGCATGTCTAAGTACACACGAATTAAAAGTGAAACCGCAAAAGGCTCATTATATCAGTTATGGTTCCTTAGATCGTTAACAGTTACTTGGATAACTGTGGTAATTCTAGAGCTAATACATGCAATTAAAACACGGACCTTATGGGACGTGTGCTTTTATTAGGCTAAAACCAAGCGATCGCAAGATCGTTACATTGGTTGAACTCTAGATAACATGCAGATCGTATGGTCTTGTACCGACGACAGATCTTTCAAATGTCTGCCCTATCAACTTTTGATGGTAGTATCTAGGACTACCATGGTTGCAACGGGTAACGGGGAATCAGGGTTCGATTCCGGAGAGGGAGCCTGAGAAACGGCTACCACATCTAAGGAAGGCAGCAGGCGCGTAAATTACCCACTCCCAGCTCGGGGAGGTAGTGACGAAAAATAACAATACAGGACTCATATCCGAGGCCCTGTAATTGGAATGAGTACACTTTAAATCCTTTAACAAGGACCAATTGGAGGGCAAGTCTGGTGCCAGCAGCCGCGGTAATTCCAGCTCCAATAGCGTATATTAAAGTTGTTGCGGTTAAAACGTTCGTAGTTGAACTTGTGCTTCATACGGGTAGTACAACTTACAATTGTGGTTAGTACTATACCTTTATGTATGTAAGCGTATTACCGGTGGAGTTCTTATATATAATTAAGTACTTGTATTTTTTATATATTCCTCCTATTTAAAAACCTGCATTAGTGCTCTTCATCGAGTGTTATTGTGGGCCGGTACAATTACTTTGAACAAATTAGAGTGCTTAAAGCAGGCTTCAAATGCCTGAATATTCTGTGCATGGGATAATGAAATAAGACCTCTGTTCTGCTTTCATTGGTTTTCAGATCAAGAGGTAATGATTAATAGAAGCAGTTTGGGGGCATTAGTATTACGACGCGAGAGGTGAAATTCTTGGACCGTCGTAAGACTAACTTAAGCGAAAGCATTTGCCAAAGATGTTTTCATTAATCAAGAACGAAAGTTAGAGGTTCGAAGGCGATCAGATACCGCCCTAGTTCTAACCATAAACGATGCCAGCTAGCAATTGGGTGTAGCTACTTTTATGGCTCTCTCAGTCGCTTCCCGGGAAACCAAAGCTTTTGGGCTCCGGGGGAAGTATGGTTGCAAAGCTGAAACTTAAAGGAATTGACGGAAGGGCACCACCAGGAGTGGAGCCTGCGGCTTAATTTGACTCAACACGGGAAAACTTACCAGGTCCGAACATAAGTGTGTAAGACAGATTGATAGCTCTTTCTCGAATCTATGGGTGGTGGTGCATGGCCGTTCTTAGTTCGTGGAGTGATTTGTCTGGTTAATTCCGATAACGAACGAGACTCAAATATATTAAATAGATATCTTCAGGATTATGGTGTTGAAGCTTATATAGCCTTCATTCATGGTGGCAGTAAAATGTTTATTGTGTTTGAATGTGTTTATATAAGTGGAGCCGTACCTGTTGGTTTGTCCCATTATAAGGACACTAGCTTCTTAAATGGACAAATTGCGTCTAGCAATAATGAGATTGAGCAATAACAGGTCTGTGATGCCCTTAGATGTCCTGGGCTGCACGCGCGCTACAATGAAAGTATCAACGTGTATTTCCTAGACCGAGAGGTCCGGGTAAACCGCTGAACCACTTTCATGCTTGGGATTGTGAACTGAAACTGTTCACATGAACTTGGAATTCCCAGTAAGTGTGAGTCATTAACTCGCATTGATTACGTCCCTGCCCTTTGTACACACCGCCCGTCGCTACTACCGATTGAATTATTTAGTGAGGTCTCCGGACGTGATCACTGTGACGCCTTGCGTGTTACGGTTGTTTCGCAAAAGTTGACCGAACTTGATTATTTAGAGGAAGTAAAAGTCGTAACAAGGTTTCCGTAGGTGAACCTGCGGAAGGATCATTATTGTATGTTTCTACCGTTAACAAAAATATATATATATTGCCAATTTACCAAACAAAATATGTTTTTATAAAATCATAATTGTAAAATAAAATATATTCAGTTGTATATATTATATGTTTATATTAATTAATTATATTGCCAATATACTCATTTAGTAGTAGCTATACATATAACATTGTGTTCTATGTGTGTAGCAATTAATATATAAATACATATTGATGATATTATTACAATAATATTGATTTATAAAATCTGTGTGCATATGTACCATAGTATGCACGCGTTGCGAATATGTATTGTCCATCATAGCTATGGGCATACATTGGTTAATGCAACAGCCTAAAAAGTACAATGTTGTACCTGATTTCAGGTTAATACTTTTATATAAATTGATAATTATCAAACAAGCCAAATACATATTATATTATTTAACAATATGGTAATATATCGTTTATATAAAACTAAGACATTTCGCAACATTCTTTTAGGATAAAATTAAAATTTATTGAAGGAATTGATATATGCCAGTAAAATGGTGTATTTTAATTTCTTTCAATAAAGACATATCTGACAAATAAATGAATAAACAAATTTTAATCACTCTAAGCGGTGGATCACTCGGCTCATGGGTCGATGAAGAACGCAGCAAACTGTGCGTCATCGTGTGAACTGCAGGACACATGAACATCGACATTTTGAACGCATATCGCAGTCCATGCTGTTTGGTACTTTAATTAATTTTATAGTGCTGCTTGGACTACATATGGTTGAGGGTTGTAAGACTATGCTAAATAAGTTGTTTAAAAATTTTACGAAATTTTAAGCATATTGTATATTATTGGATATGTATATATATATATATTCATAATATTGATATTAAATGGAAACGCATTATCTCTCATTGGTTGTATATATTTGTGTGAGAAGAACGAAGAAAAATATATATTTTTTGTCCTTTTTGAATCAAATAATACTGAGGAATGTCTAGCATAAAAAAATAATTAAAGTTTTTTCATCTAGAATTGCCTCTTATTAATGTTTCGAAAGGAAATTTTGTTGTAAATATAAATATTTAATATTCTTCGTGATATTCGTTATAAAATACGAATATTATAATGATTTCATTATGAGAACGCTCTATATATATAATAATATAGTGTAATTATCATTATAAATTTTAATATACGTATATACAACCTCAACTCATATGGGACTACCCCCTGATTTAAGCATATTAATTAGGGGAGGAAAAGAAACTAACCAGGATTTTCTTAGTAGCGGCGAGCGAAAAGAAATCAGTTCAGCACTAAGTCACTTGTCTATATGGCAAACGTGAGATGCAGTGTATGGAGCGTCAATATTCTAGTATGAGAAATTAACGATTTAAGTCCTTCTTAAATGAGGCCATTTACCCATAGAGGGTGCCAGGCCCGTATAACGTTAATGATTACTAGATGATGTTTCCAAAGAGTCGTGTTGCTTGATAGTGCAGCACTAAGTGGGTGGTAAACTCCATCTAAAACTAATATAACCATGAGACCGATAGTAAACAAGTACCGTGAGGGAAAGTTGAAAAGAACTCTGAATAGAGAGTTAAACAGTACGTGAAACTGCTTAGAGGTTAAGCCCGATGAACCTGAATATCCGTTATGGAAAATTCATCATTAAAGTTGTAATATTTTAACAATATTATAATAATAGTGTGCATTTTTTCCATATAGGACATTGTAATCTATTAGCATATACAAATTTATCATAAAATATGACTTATAGTTTATTCAAATTATTATGCTTGCATTTTAACATAGAATAAATGTCATTAATTTGATAAGTGTTGATAAATTAAAATTAATACAGTGCGTTAATTTTCGAAATTATAAATGGCATAATATCATTGATTTTTGTGTTTATTATATGCATTTGTATGATTAACAATGCGAAAGATTCAGGATACCTTCGGGACCCGTCTTGAAACACGACCAAGGAGTCTAACATATGTGCAAGTTATTGGAGATAAACCTAATAGCGTAATTAACTTGACTAATAATGGATTAGTTTTTAACTATTTATAGATAATTAACACAATCCCGGGGCGTTCTATATAGTTATGTATGATAATATTTATATTATTTATGCCTCTAACTGGAACGTACCTTGAGCATATGCTGTGACCCGAAAGATGGTGAACTATACTTGATCAGGTTGAAGTCAGGGAAACCCTGATGGAAGACCGAAACAGTTCTGACGTGCAAATCGATTGTCAGAATGAGTATAGGGGCGAAAGACCAATCGAACCATCTAGTAGATGGTTCCTTCCGAAGTTTCCCATCAGGATAGCTGGTTTTTTAATGTTATATAAATAATTATCTTATCTGGTAAAGCGAATGATTAGAGGCCTTAGGGTCGAAAACGATCTTAACCTATCTCAAACTTTAAATGGGTAAGAACCTTAACTTTCTTGATATGAAGTTTAAGGTTATGATATAATGTGCCCAGTGGGCCCCTTTGGGGTAAGCAGAACTGGCGCTGTGGGATGAACCAAACGTAATGTTACGGTGCCCAAATTAACAATCATGCAGAAACCATGAAAG
>NW_022881698.1:0-114244 GCF_009870125.1 Drosophila pseudoobscura | reverse complement strand
TCCCTATCCAGCACTGGCATGTATACTGAACCACCGCACCTATATAGCATCCACGCTCCAGGAATGTGGCAGGATCGCATATTTTGGGCATAAGCACCAATATGGCAATATAGACCCAAAAAGTGGAACCTCCGAAATTATATGGCACCTGCACTTATATAGAGCCCTTCCCTATCCAGCACTGGCATGTATACTGAACCACCGCACCTATATAGCATCCACGCTCCAGGAAATGTGGCAGGATCGTATATTTTGGGCATAAGCACCAATATGGCAATATAGCCCCAAAAAAGTGGAACCTCCGCAACTATATGGCTTCTGCACTTATATAGAGCCCTTCCCTATCCAGCACTGGCATGTATACTGAACCACCGCACCTATATAGCCCCCACGCTCCAGGAAATGTGGCAGGATCGCACATCTTGGGCATAAGCACCAATATGGCAATATAGCCCCAAAAAAGTGGAACCTCCGCAACTATATGGCACCTGCACTTATATAGAACACTTCCCTATCCAGCACTGGCAAGTATACTGAACCACCGCACCTATATAAAATCCACGCTCCAGGAAATGTGGCAGGATCGCATATTTTGGGCATAAGCACCAATATGGCAATATAGACCCAAAAAAGTGGAACCTCCGAAATTATATGGCACCTGCACTTATATAGAGCCCTTCCCTATCCAGCACTGGCATGTATACCGAACCACCGCACCTATATAGCCCCCACGCTCCAGGAAATGTGGCAGGATCGCATATTTTGGGCATAAGCACCAATATGGCAATATAGACCCAAAAAAGTGGAACCTCCGAAATTATATGGCACCTGCACTTATATAGAGCCCTTCCCTATCCAGGCCTGGCATGTATACTGAACCACCGCACCTATATAGCCCCCACGCTCCAGGAAATGTGAAAGGATCGCACATCTTGGGCATAAGCACCAATATGGCAATATAGCCCCAAAAAAGTGGAACCTCCGCAACTATATGGCACCTGCACTTATATAGAACACTTCCCTATCCAGCACTGGCATGTATACTGAACCACCGCACCTATATAACATCCAAGCTCCAGGAAATGTGGCAGGATCGCATATTTTGGGCATAAGCACCAATATGGCAATATAGACCCAAAAAAGTGGAACCTCCGAAATTATATGGCACCTGCACTTATATAGAGCCCTTCCCTATCCAGCACTGGCATGTATACTGAACCACCGCACCTATATAGCCCCCACGCTCCAGGAAATGTGGCAGGATCGCACATCTTGGGCATAAGCACCAATATGGCAATATAGCCCCAAAAAAGTGGAACCTCCGCAACTATATGGCACCTGCACTTATATAGAACACTTCCCTATCCAGCACTGGCATGTATACTGAACCACCGCACCTATATAGCATCCACGCTCCAGGAAATGTGGCAGGATCGCATATTTTGGGCATAAGCACCAATATGGCAATATAGACCCAAAAAAGTGGAACCTCCGAAATTATATGGCACCAGCACTTATATAGAGCCGTTCCCTATCCAGCACTGGCATGTATACTGAACCCCCGCACTTATATAGCATCCACTCTCCAGGAAATGTGGCAGGATCGCATATTTTGGGCATAAGCACCAATATGGCAATATAGCCCCAAAAAAGTGGAACCTCCGCAACTATATGGCACCTGCACTTATATAGAACCCTTCCCTATCCAGCACTGGCATGTATACTGAACCACCGCACCTATATAGCATCCACGCTCCAGGAAATGTGGCAGGATCGCATATTTTGGGCATAAGCACCAATATGGCAATATAGACCCAAAAAAGTGGAACCTCCGAAATTATATGGCACCTGCACTTATATAGAGCCCTTACCTATCCAGCACTGGCATGTATACTGAACCACCGCACCTATATAGCATCCACGCTCCAGGAAATGTGGCAGGATCGTATATTTTGGGCATAAGCACCAATATGGCAATATAGCCCCAAAAAAGTGGAACCTCCGCAACTATATGGCTTCTGCACTTATATAGAGCCCTTCCCTATCCAGCACTGACATGTATACTGAACCACCGCACCTATATAGCCCCCACGCTCCAGGAAATGTGGCAGGATCACACATCTTGGGCATAAGCACCAATATGGCAATATAGCCCCAAAAAAGTGGAACCTCCGCAACTATATGGCACCTGCACTTATATAGAACACTTCCCTATCCAGCACTGGCATGTATACCGAACCACCGCACCTATATAGCATCCACGCTCCAGGAAATGTGGCAGGATCGCACATCTTGGGCATAAGCACCAATATGGCAATATAGCCCCAAAAAAGTGGAACCTCCGCAACTATATGGCACCTGCACTTATATAGAACACTTCCCTATCCAGCACTGGGCTGTATACTGAACCACCGCACCTATATAGCATCCACGCTCCATGAAATGTGGCAGGATCGCATATTTTGGGCATAAGCACCAATATGGCAATATAGACCCAAAAAAGTGGAACCTCCGAAATTATATGGCACCTGCACTTATATAGAGCCCTTCCCTATCCAGCACTGGCATGTATACTGAACCACCGCACCTATATAGCATCCACGCTCCAGGAAATGTGGCAGGATCGTATATTTTGGGCATAAGCACCAATATGGCAATAAGCCCCAAAAAAGTGGAACCTCCGCAACTATATGGCTTCTGCACTTATATAGAACACTTCCCTATCCAGCACTGGGCTGTATACTGAACCACCGCACCTATATAGCATCCACGCTCCATGAAATGTGGCAGGATCGCATATTGTGGGCATAAGCACCAATATGGCAATATAGCCCCAAAAAAGTGGAACCTCCGCAACTATATGGCACCTGCACTTGTTTAGAACCCTTCCCTATCCAGCACTGGCATGTATACTGAACCACCGCACCTATATAGCATCCACGCTCCAGGAAATGTGGCAGGATCGTATATTTTGGGCATAAGCACCAATATGGCAATAAAGCCCCAAAAAAGTGGAACCTCCGCAACTATATGGCTTCTGCACTTATATAGAACACTTCCCTATCCAGCACTGGGCTGTATACTGAACCACCGCACCTATATAGCATCCACGCTCCATGAAATGTGGCAGGATCGCATATTGTGGGCATAAGCACCAATATGGCAATATAGCCCCAAAAAAGTGGAACCTCCGCAACTATATGGCACCTGCACTTGTTTAGAACCCTTCCCTATCCAGCACTGGCATGTATACTGAACCACCGCACCTATATAGCACCCACGCTCCAGGAAATGTGGCAGGATCGCATATTTTGGGCATGAGCACCAATATGGCAATATAGCCCCAAAAAAGTGGAACCTCCGCAACTATATGGCACCTGCACTTATATAGAACACTTCCCTATCCAGCACTGGGCTGTATACTGAACCACCGCACCTATATAGCATCCACGCTCCAGGAAATGTGGCAGGATCGTATATTTTGGGCATAAGCACCAATATGGCAATATAGCCCCAAAAAAGTGGAACCTCCGCAACTATATGGCTTCTGCACTTATATAGAGCCCTTCCCTATCCAGCACTGGCATGTATACTGAACCACCGCACCTATATAGCATCCACGCTCCAGGAAATGTGGCAGGATCGCACATCTTGGGCATAAGCACCAATATGGCAATATAGCCTCAAAAAAGTGGAACCTCCGCAACTATATGGCACCTGCACTTATATGGAACACTTCCCTATCCAGCACTGGGCTGTATACTGAACCACCGCACCTATATAGCATCCACGCTCCATGAAATGTGGCAGGATCGCATATTTTGGGCATAAGCACCAATATGGCAATATAGCCCCAAAAAAGTGGAACCTCCGCAACTATATGGCACCTGCACTTATTTAGAACCCTTCCCTATCCAGCACTGGCATGTATACTGAACCACCGCACCTATATAGCACCCACGCTCCAGGAAATGTGGCAGGATCGCATATTTTGGGCATGAGCACCAATATGGCAATATAGCCCCAAAAAAGTGGAACCTCCGCAACTATATGGCACCTGCACTTATATAGAACACTTCCCTATCCAGCACTGGCATGTATACTGAACCACCGCACCTATATAGCATCCACGCTCCAGGAAATGTGGCAGGATCGCATATTTTGGGCATAAGCACCAATATGGCAATATAGACCCAAAAAAGTGGAACCTCCGAAATTATATGGCACCTGCACTTATATAGAGCCCTTCCCTATCCAGCACTGGCATGTACACTGAACCACCGCACCTATATAGCATCCACGCTCCAGGAAATGTGGCAGGATCGTATATTTTGGGCATAAGCACCAATATGGCAATATAGCCCCAAAAAAGTGGAACCTCCGCAACTATATGGCTTCTGCACTTATATAGAGCCCTTCCCTATCCAGCACTGGCATGTATACTGAACCACCGCACCTATATAGCCCCCACGCTCCAGGAAATGTGGCAGGATCGCACATCTTGGGCATAAGCACCAATATGGCAATATAGCCCCAAAAAAGTGGAACCTCCGCAACTATATGGCACCTGCACTTATATAGAACTCTTCCCTATCCAGCACTGGCATGTATACTGAACCACCGCACCTATATAACATCCACGCTCCAGGAAATGTGGCAGGATCGCATATTTTGGGCATAAGCACCAATATGGCAATATAGACCCAAAAAAGTGGAACCTCCGAAATTATATGGCACCTGCACTTATATAGAGCCCTTCCCTATCCAGCACTGGCATGTATACTGAACCACCGCACCTATATAGCATCCACGCTCCAGGAAATGTGGCAGGATCGCATATTTTGGGCATAAGCACCAATATGGCAATATAGACCCAAAAAAGTGGAACCTCCGAAATTATATGGCACCTGCACTTATATAGAGCCCTTCCCTATCCAGCACTGGCATGTATACTGAACCACCGCACCTATATAGCCCCCACGCTCCAGGAAATGTGGCAGGATCGCACATCTTGGGCATAAGCACCAATATGGCAATATAGCCCCAAAAAAGTGGAACCTCCGCAACTATATGGCACCTGCACTTATATAGAACACTTCCCTATCCAGCACTGGCATGTATACTGAACCACCGCACCTATATAACATCCACGCTCCAGGAAATGTGGCAGGATCGCATATTTTGGGCATAAGCACCAATATGGCAATATAGACCCAAAAAAGTGGAACCTCCGAAATTATATGGCACCTGCACTTATATAGAGCCCTTCCCTATCCAGCACTGGCATGTATACTGAACCACCGCACCTATATAGCCCCCACGCTCCAGGAAATGTGGCAGGATCGCACATCTTGGGCATAAGCACCAATATGGCAATATAGCCCCAAAAAAGTGGAACCTCCGCAACTATATGGCACCTGCACTTATATAGAACACTTCCCTATCCAGCACTGGCATGTATACTGAACCACCGCACCTATATAGCATCCACGCTCCAGGAAATGTGGCAGGATCGCATATTTTGGGCATAAGCACCAATATGGCAATATAGACCCAAAAAAGTGGAACCTCCGAAATTATATGGCACCTGCACTTATATAGAGCCGTTCCCTATCCAGCACTGGCATGTATACTGAACCCCCACACTTATATAGCATCCACTCTCCAGGAAATGTGGCAGGATCGCATATTTTGGGCATAAGCACCAATATGGCAATATAGCCCCAAAAAAGTGGAAGCCCGCAACTATATGGCACCTGCACTTATATAGAACCCTTCCCTATCCAGCACTGGCATGTATACTGAACCACCGCACCTATATAGCATCCACGCTCCAGGAAATGTGGCAGGATCGCATATTTTGGGCATAAGCACCAATATGGCAATATAGACCCAAAAAAGTGGAACCTCCGAAATTATATGGCACCTGCACTTATATAGAGCCCTTACCTATCCAGCACTGGCATGTATACTGAACCACCGCACCTATATAGCATCCACGCTCCAGGAAATGTGGCAGGATCGTATATTTTGGGCATAAGCACCAATATGGCAATATACTGCACTTATATAGAGCCCTTCCCTATCCAGCACTGGCATGTATACTGAACCACCGCACCTATATAGCCCCCACGCTCCAGGAAATGTGGCAGGATCGCACATCTTGGGCATAAGCACCAATATAACAATATAGCCCCATAAAAGTGGAACCTCCGCAACTATATGGCTTCTGCACTTATATAGAACCCTTCCCTATCCAGCACTGGCATGTATACTGAACCACCGCACCTATATAGCCCCCACGCTCCAGGAAATGTGGCAGGATCGCACATCTTGGGCATAAGCACCAATATGGCAATATAGCCCCAAAAAAGTGGAACCTCCGCAACTATATGGCACCTGCACTTATATAGAACACTTCCCTATCCAGCACTGGCATGTATACTGAACCACCGCACCTATATAGCATCCACGCTCCAGGAAATGTGGCAGGATCGCATATTTTGGGCATAAGCACCAATATGGCAATATAGACCCAAAAAAGTGGAACCTCCGAAATTATATGGCACCTGCACTTATATAGAGCCGTTCCCTATCCAGCACTGGCATGTATACTGAACCCCCGCACTTATATAGCATCCACTCTCCAGGAAATGTGGCAGGATCGCATATTTTGGGCATAAGCACCAATATGGCAATATAGCCCCAAAAAAGTGGAACCTCCGCAACTATATGGCACCTGCACTTGTATAGAACCCTTCCCTATCCAGCACTGGCATGTATACTGAACCACCGCACCTATATAGCATCCACGCTCCAGGAAATGTGGCAGCATCGCATATTTTGGGCATAAGCACCAATATGGCAATATAGACCCAAAAAAGTGGAACCTCCGAAATTATATGGCACCTGCACTTATATAGAGCCCTTACCTATCCAGCACTGGCATGTATACTGAACCACCGCACCTATATAGCATCCACGCTCCAGGAAATGTGGCAGGATCGTATATTTTGGGCATAAGCATCAATATGGCAATATAGCCCCAAAAAAGTGGAACCTCCGCAACTATATGGCTTCTGCACTTATATAGAGCCCTTCCCTATCCAGCACTGGCATGTACACTGAACCACCGCACCTATATAGCCCCCACGCTCCAGGAAATGTGGCAGGATCACACATCTTGGGCATAAGCACCAATATGGCAATATAGCCCCAAAAAAGTGGAACCTCCGCAACTATATGGCACCTGCACTTATATAGAACACTTCCCTATCCAGCACTGGCATGTATACCGAACCACCGCACCTATATAGCATCCACGCTGCAGGAAATGTGGCAGGATCGCACATCTTGGGCATAAGCACCAATATGGCAATATAGCCCCAAAAAAGTGGAACCTCCGCAACTATATGGCACCTGCACTTATATAGAACACTTCCCTATCCAGCACTGGGCTGTATACTGAACCACCGCACCTATATAGCATCCACGCTCCATGAAATGTGGCAGGATCGCATATTTTGGGCATAAGCACCAATATGGCAATATAGACCCAAAAAAGTGGAACCTCCGAAATTATATGGCACCTGCACTTATATAGAGCCCTTCCCTATCCAGCACTGGCATGTATACTGAACCACCGCACCTATATAGCATCCACGCTCCAGGAAATGTGGCAGGATCGTATATTTTGGGCATAAGCACCAATATGGCAATATAGCCCCAAAACAGTGGAACCTCCGCAACTATATGGCTTCTGCACTTATATAGAACCCTTCCCTATCCAGCACTGGCATGTATACTGAACCACCGCACCTATATAGCATCCACGCTGCAGGAAATGTGGCAGGATCGCACATCTTGGGCATAAGCACCAATATGGCAATATAGCCCCAAAAAAGTGGAACCTCCGCAACTATATGGCACCTGCACTTATATGGAACACTTCCCTATCCAGCACTGGGCTGTATACTGAACCACCGCACCTATATAGCATCCACGCTCCATGAAATGTGGCAGGATCGCATATTTTGGGCATAAGCACCAATATGGCAATATAGCCCCAAAAAAGTGGAACCTCCGCAACTATATGGCACCTGCACTTATTTAGAACCCTTCCCTATCCAGCACTGGCATGTATACTGAACCACCGCACCTATATAGCACCCACGCTCCAGGAAATGTGGCAGGATCGCACATCTTGGGCATAAGCACCAATATGGCAATATAGCCCCAAAAAAGTGGAACCTCCGCAACTATATGGCACCTGCACTTATATAGAACCCTTCCCTATCCAGCACTGGCATGTATACCGAACCACCGCACCTATATAGCATCCACGCTCCAGGAAATGTGGCAGGATCGCACATCTTGGGCATAAGCACCAATATGGCAATATAGCCCCAAAAAAGTGGAACCTCCGCAACTATATGGCACCTGCACTTATATAGAACACTTCCCTATCCAGCACTGGCATGTATACTGAACCACCGCACCTATATAACATCCACGCTCCAGGAAATGTGGCAGGATCGCATATTTTGGGCATAAGCACCAATATGGCAATATAGACCCAAAAAAGTGGAACCTCCGAAATTATATGGCACCTGCACTTATATAGAGCCCTTCCCTATCCAGCACTGGCATGTATACTGAACCACCGCACCTATATAGCATCCACGCTCCAGGAAATGTGGCAGGATCGCATATTTTGGGCATAAGCACCAATATGGCAATATAGACCCAAAAAAGTGGAACCTCCGAAATTATATGGCACCTGCGCTTATATAGAGCCCTTCCCTATCCAGCACTGGCATGTATACTGAACCACCGCACCTATATAGCCCCCACGCTCCAGGAAATGTGGCAGGATCGCACATCTTGGGCATAAGCACCAATATGGCAATATAGCCCCAAAAAAGTGGAACCTCCGCAACTATATGGCACCTGCACTTATATAGAACACTTCCCTATCCAGCACTGGCATGTATACTGAACCACCGCACCTATATAACATCCACGCTCCAGGAAATGTGGCAGGATCGCATATTTTGGGCATAAGCACCAATATGGCAATATAGACCCAAAAAAGTGGAACCTCCGAAATTATATGGCACCTGCACTTATATAGAGCCCTTCCCTATCCAGCACTGGCATGTATACTGAACCACCGCACCTATATAGCCCCCACGCTCCAGGAAATGTGGCAGGATCGCACATCTTGGGCATAAGCACCAATATGGCAATATAGCCCCAAAAAAGTGGAACCTCCGCAACTATATGGCACCTGCACTTATATAGAACACTTCCCTATAGCACTGGCATGTATACTGAACCACCGCACCTATATAGCAACCACGCTCCAGGAAATGTGGCAGGATCGCATATTTTGGGCATAAGCACCAATATGGCAATATAGACCCAAAAAAGTGGAACCTCCGAAATTATATGGCACCTGCACTTATATAGAGCCGTTCCCTATCCAGCACTGGCATGTATACTGAACCCCCGCACTTATATAGCATCCACTCTCCAGGAAATGTGGCAGGATCACATATTTTGGGCATAAGCACCAATATGGCAATATAGCTCCAAAAAAGTGGAACCTCCGCAACTATATGGCACCTGCACTTATATAGAACCCTTCCCTATCCAGCACTGGCATGTATACTGAACCACCGCACCTATATAGCATCCACGCTCCAGGAAATGTGGCAGGATCGCATATTTTGGGCATAAGCACCAATATGGCAATATAGACCCAAAAAAGTGGAACCTCCGAAATTATATGGCACCTGCACTTATATAGAGCCCTTCCCTATCCAGCACTGGCATGTATACTGAACCACCGCACCTATATAGCCCCCACGCTCCAGGAAATGTGGCAGGATCGCACATCTTGGACATAAGCACCAATATGGCAATATAGCCCCAAAAAAGTGGAACCTCCGCAACTATATGGCTTCTGCACTTATATAGAACCCGTCCCTATCCAGCACTGGCATGTATACTGAACCACAGCACCTATATAGCCCCCACGCTCCAGGAAATGTGGCAGGATCGCACATCTTGGGCATAAGCACCAATATGGCAATATAGCCCCAAAAAAGTGGAACCTCCGCAACTATATGGCACCTGCACTTATATAGAGCCCTTCCCTATCCAGCACTGGCATGTATACCGAACTACCGCACCTATATAGCATCCACGCTCCAGGAAATGTGGCAGGATCGCACATCTTGGGCATAAGCACCAATATGGCAATATAGCCCCAAAAAAGTGGAACCTCCGCAACTATATGGCACCTGCACTTATATGGAACACTTCCCTATCCAGCACTGGGCTGTATACTGAACCACCGCACCTATATAGCATCCACGCTCCATGAAATGTGGCAGGATCGCATATTTTGGGCATAAGCACCAATATGGCAATATAGCCCCAAAAAAGTGGAACCTCCGCAACTATATGGCACCTGCACTTATTTAGAACCCTTCCCTATCCAGCACTGGCATGTATACTGAACCACCGCACCTATATAGCACCCACGCTCCAGGAAATGTGGCAGGATCGCACATCTTGGGCATAAGCACCAATATGGCAATATAGCCCCAAAAAAGTGGAACCTCCGCAACTATATGGCACCTGCACTTATATAGAACCCTTCCCTATCCAGCACTGGCATGTATACCGAACCACCGCACCTATATAGCATCCACGCTCCAGGAAATGTGGCAGGATCGCACATCTTGGGCATAAGCACCAATATGGCAATATAGCCCCAAAAAAGTGGAACCTCCGCAACTATATGGCACCTGCACTTATATAGAACACTTCCCTATCCAGCACTGGCATGTATACTGAACCACCGCACCTATATAACATCCACGCTCCAGGAAATGTGGCAGGATCGCATATTTTGGGCATAAGCACCAATATGGCAATATAGACCCAAAAAAGTGGAACCTCCGAAATTATATGGCACCTGCACTTATATAGAGCCCTTCCCTATCCAGCACTGGCATGTATACTGAACCACCGCACCTATATAGCATCCACGCTCCAGGAAATGTGGCAGGATCGCATATTTTGGGCATAAGCACCAATATGGCAATATAGACCCAAAAAAGTGGAACCTCCGAAATTATATGGCACCTGCGCTTATATAGAGCCCTTCCCTATCCAGCACTGGCATGTATACTGAACCACCGCACCTATATAGCCCCCACGCTCCAGGAAATGTGGCAGGATCGCACATCTTGGGCATAAGCACCAATATGGCAATATAGCCCCAAAAAAGTGGAACCTCCGCAACTATATGGCACCTGCACTTATATAGAACACTTCCCTATCCAGCACTGGCATGTATACTGAACCACCGCACCTATATAACATCCACGCTCCAGGAAATGTGGCAGGATCGCATATTTTGGGCATAAGCACCAATATGGCAATATAGACCCAAAAAAGTGGAACCTCCGAAATTATATGGCACCTGCACTTATATAGAGCCCTTCCCTATCCAGCACTGGCATGTATACTGAACCACCGCACCTATATAGCCCCCACGCTCCAGGAAATGTGGCAGGATCGCACATCTTGGGCATAAGCACCAATATGGCAATATAGCCCCAAAAAAGTGGAACCTCCGCAACTATATGGCACCTGCACTTATATAGAACACTTCCCTATAGCACTGGCATGTATACTGAACCACCGCACCTATATAGCAACCACGCTCCAGGAAATGTGGCAGGATCGCATATTTTGGGCATAAGCACCAATATGGCAATATAGACCCAAAAAAGTGGAACCTCCGAAATTATATGGCACCTGCACTTATATAGAGCCGTTCCCTATCCAGCACTGGCATGTATACTGAACCCCCGCACTTATATAGCATCCACTCTCCAGGAAATGTGGCAGGATCACATATTTTGGGCATAAGCACCAATATGGCAATATAGCTCCAAAAAAGTGGAACCTCCGCAACTATATGGCACCTGCACTTATATAGAACCCTTCCCTATCCAGCACTGGCATGTATACTGAACCACCGCACCTATATAGCATCCACGCTCCAGGAAATGTGGCAGGATCGCATATTTTGGGCATAAGCACCAATATGGCAATATAGACCCAAAAAAGTGGAACCTCCGAAATTATATGGCACCTGCACTTATATAGAGCCCTTCCCTATCCAGCACTGGCATGTATACTGAACCACCGCACCTATATAGCCCCCACGCTCCAGGAAATGTGGCAGGATCGCACATCTTGGACATAAGCACCAATATGGCAATATAGCCCCAAAAAAGTGGAACCTCCGCAACTATATGGCTTCTGCACTTATATAGAACCCGTCCCTATCCAGCACTGGCATGTATACTGAACCACAGCACCTATATAGCCCCCACGCTCCAGGAAATGTGGCAGGATCGCACATCTTGGGCATAAGCACCAATATGGCAATATAGCCCCAAAAAAGTGGAACCTCCGCAACTATATGGCACCTGCACTTATATAGAGCCCTTCCCTATCCAGCACTGGCATGTATACCGAACTACCGCACCTATATAGCATCCACGCTCCAGGAAATGTGGCAGGATCGCACATCTTGGGCATAAGCACCAATATGGCAATATAGCCCCAAAAAAGTGGAACCTCCGCAACTATATGGCACCTGCACTTATATGGAACACTTCCCTATCCAGCACTGGGCTGTATACTGAACCACCGCACCTATATAGCATCCACGCTCCATGAAATGTGGCAGGATCGCATATTTTGGGCATAAGCACCAATATGGCAATATAGCCCCAAAAAAGTGGAACCTCCGCAACTATATGGCACCTGCACTTATTTAGAACCCTTCCCTATCCAGCACTGGCATGTATACTGAACCACCGCACCTATATAGCACCCACGCTCCAGGAAATGTGGCAGGATCGCACATCTTGGGCATAAGCACCAATATGGCAATATAGCCCCAAAAAAGTGGAACCTCCGCAACTATATGGCACCTGCACTTATATAGAACCCTTCCCTATCCAGCACTGGCATGTATACCGAACCACCGCACCTATATAGCATCCACGCTCCAGGAAATGTGGCAGGATCGCACATCTTGGGCATAAGCACCAATATGGCAATATAGCCCCAAAAAAGTGGAACCTCCGCAACTATATGGCACCTGCACTTATATAGAACACTTCCCTATCCAGCACTGGCATGTATACTGAACCACCGCACCTATATAACATCCACGCTCCAGGAAATGTGGCAGGATCGCATATTTTGGGCATAAGCACCAATATGGCAATATAGACCCAAAAAAGTGGAACCTCCGAAATTATATGGCACCTGCACTTATATAGAGCCCTTCCCTATCCAGCACTGGCATGTATACTGAACCACCGCACCTATATAGCATCCACGCTCCAGGAAATGTGGCAGGATCGCATATTTTGGGCATAAGCACCAATATGGCAATATAGACCCAAAAAAGTGGAACCTCCGAAATTATATGGCACCTGCACTTATATAGAGCCCTTCCCTATCCAGCACTGGCATGTATACTGAACCACCGCACCTATATAGCCCCCACGGTCCAGGAAATGTGGCAGGATCGCACATCTTGGGCATAAGCACCAATATGGCAACATAGCCCCAAAAAAGTGGAACCTCCGCAACTATATGGCACCTGCACTTATATAGAACACTTCCCTATCCAGCACTGGCATGTATACTGAACCACCGCACCTATATAACATCCACGCTCCAGGAAATGTGGCAGGATCGCATATTTTGGGCATAAGCACCAATATGGCAATATAGACCCAAAAAAGTGGAACCTCCGAAATTATATGGCACCTGCACTTATATAGAGCCCTTCCCTATCCAGCACTGGCATGTATACTGAACCACCGCACCTATATAGCCCCCACGCTCCAGGAAATGTGGCAGGATCGCACATCTTGGGCATTAGCACCAATATGGCAATATAGCCCCAAAAAAGTGGAACCTCCGCAACTATATGGCACCTGCACTTATATAGAGCCCTTCCCTATCCAGCACTGGCATGTATACCGAACCACCGCACCTATATAGCATCCACGCTCCAGGAAATGTGGCAGGATCGCACATCTTGGGCATAAGCACCAATATGGCAATATAGCCCCAAAAAAGTGGAACCTCCGCAACTATATGGCACCTGCACTTATATGGAACACTGGCATGCCCTATAGCACTGGCATGTATACTGAACCACCGCACCTATATAGCATCCACGCTCCAGGAAATGTGGCAGGATCGCATATTTTGGGCATAAGCACCAATATGGCAATATAGACCCAAAAAAGTGGAACCTCCGAAATTATATGGCACCTGCACTTATATAGAGCCGTTCCCTATCCAGCACTGGCATGTATACTGAACCCCCGCACTTATATAGCATCCACTCTCCAGGAAATGTGGCAGGATCGCATATTTTGGGCATAAGCACCAATATGGCAATATAGCCCCAAAAAAGTGGAACCTCCGCAACTATATGGCACCTGCACTTATATAGAACCCTTCCCTATCCAGCACTGGCATGTATACTGAACCACCGCACCTATATAGCATCCACGCTAAGGAAATGTGGCAGGATCGCACATCTTGGACATAAGCACCAATATGGCAATATAGCCCCAAAAAAGTGGAACCTCCGCAACTATATGGCACCTGCACTTATTTAGAACCCTTCCCTATCCAGCACTGGCATGTATACTGAACCACCGCACCTATATAGCACCCACGCTCCAGGAAATGTGGCAGGATCGCACATCTTGGGCATAAGCACCAATATGGCAATATAGCCCCAAAAAAGTGGAACCTCCGCAACTATATGGCACCTGCACTTATATAGAACCCTTCCCTATCCAGCACTGGCATGTATACCGAACCACCGCACCTATATAGCATCCACGCTCCAGGAAATGTGGCAGGATCGCACATCTTGGGCATAAGCACCAATATGGCAATATAGCCCCAAAAAAGTGGAACCTCCGCAACTATATGGCACCTGCACTTATATAGAACACTTCCCTATCCAGCACTGGCATGTATACTGAACCACCGCACCTATATAACATCCACGCTCCAGGAAATGTGGCAGGATCGCATATTTTGGGCATAAGCACCAATATGGCAATATAGACCCAAAAAAGTGGAACCTCCGAAATTATATGGCACCTGCACTTATATAGAGCCCTTCCCTATCCAGCACTGGCATGTATACTGAACCACCGCACCTATATAGCATCCACGCTCCAGGAAATGTGGCAGGATCGCATATTTTGGGCATAAGCACCAATATGGCAATATAGACCCAAAAAAGTGGAACCTCCGAAATTATATGGCACCTGCACTTATATAGAGCCCTTCCCTATCCAGCACTGGCATGTATACTGAACCACCGCACCTATATAGCCCCCACGCTCCAGGAAATGTGGCAGGATCGCACATCTTGGGCATAAGCACCAATATGGCAACATAGCCCCAAAAAAGTGGAACCTCCGCAACTATATGGCACCTGCACTTATATAGAACACTTCCCTATCCAGCACTGGCATGTATACTGAACCACCGCACCTATATAACATCCACGCTCCAGGAAATGTGGCAGGATCGCATATTTTGGGCATAAGCACCAATATGGCAATATAGACCCAAAAAAGTGGAACCTCCGAAATTATATGGCACCTGCACTTATATAGAGCCCTTCCCTATCCAGCACTGGCATGTATACTGAACCACCGCACCTATATAGCCCCCACGCTCCAGGAAATGTGGCAGGATCGCACATCTTGGGCATAAGCACCAATATGGCAATATAGCCCCAAAAAAGTGGAACCTCCGCAACTATATGGCACCTGCACTTATATAGAACACTTCCCTATCCAGCACTGGCATGTATACTGAACCACCGCACCTATATAACATCCACGCTCCAGGAAATGTGGCAGGATCGCATATTTTGGGCATAAGCACCAATATGGCAATATAGACCCAAAAAAGTGGAACCTCCGAAATTATATGGCACCTGCACTTATATAGAGCCGTTCCCTATCCAGCACTGGCATGTATACTGAACACCCGCACTTATATAGCATCCACTCTCCAGGAAATGTGGCAGGATCGCATATTTTGGGCATAAGCACCAATATGGCAATATAGCCCCAAAAAAGTGGAACCTCCGCAACTATATGGCTTCTGCACTTATATAGAACCCTTCCCTATCCAGCACTGGCATGTATACTGAACCACCGCACCTATATAGCATCCACGCTGCAGGAAATGTGGCAGGATCGCACATCTTGGGCATAAGCACCAATATGGCAATATAGCCCCAAAAAAGTGGAACCTCCGCAACTATATGGCTTCTGCACTTATATAGAACCCGTCCCTATCCAGCACTGGCATGTATACTGAACCACCGCACCTATATAGCATCCACGCTCCAGGAAATGTGGCAGGATCGCATATTTTGGGCATAAGCACCAATATGGCAATATAGACCCAAAAAATTGGAACCTCCGAAATTATATGGCACCTGCACTTATATAGAGCCCTTCCCTATCCAGCACTGGCATGTATACTGAACCACCGCACCTATATAGCCCCCACGCTCCAGGAAATGTGGCAGGATCGCACATCTTGGGCATAAGCACCAATATGGCAATATAGCCCCAAAAAAGTGGAACCTCCGCAACTATATGGCACCTGCACTTATATAGAACCCTTCCCTATCCAGCACTGGCATGTATACCGAACCACCGCACCTATATAGCATCCACGCTCCAGGAAATGTGGCAGGATCGCACATCTTGGGCATAAGCACCAATATGGCAATATAGCCCCAAAAAAGTGGAACCTCCGCAACTATATGGCACCTGCACTTATATAGAACCCTTCCCTATCCAGCACTGGCATGTATACTGAACCACCGCACCTATATAGCATCCACGCTGCAGGAAATGTGGCAGGATCGCACATCTTGGGCATAAGCACCAATATGGCAATATAGCCCCAAAAAAGTGGAACCTCCGCAACTATATGGCTTCTGCACTTATATAGAACCCGTCCCTATCCAGCACTGGCATGTATACTGAACCACCGCACCTATATAGCATCCACGCTCCAGGAAATGTGGCAGGATCGCATATTTTGGGCATAAGCACCAATATGGCAATATAGACCCAAAAAAGTGGAACCTCCGAAATTATATGGCACCTGCACTTATATAGAGCCCTTCCCTATCCAGCACTGGCATGTATACTGAACCACCGCACCTATATAGCCCCCACGCTCCAGGAAATGTGGCAGGATCGCACATCTTGGGCATAAGCACCAATATGGCAATATAGCCCCAAAAAAGTGGAACCTCCGCAACTATATGGCACCTGCACTTATATAGAACCCTTCCCTATCCAGCACTGGCATGTATACCGAACCACCGCACCTATATAGCATCCACGCTCCAGGAAATGTGGCAGGATCGCACATCTTGGGCATAAGCACCAATATGGCAATATAGCCCCAAAAAAGTGGAACCTCCGCAACTATATGGCACCTGCACTTATATAGAACCCTTCCCTATCCAGCACTGGCATGTATACTGAACCACCGCACCTATATAGCATCCACGCTGCAGGAAATGTGGCAGGATCGCACATCTTGGGCATAAGCACCAATATGGCAATATAGCCCCAAAAAAGTGGAACCTCCGCAACTATATGGCTTCTGCACTTATATAGAACCCGTCCCTATCCAGCACTGGCATGTATACTGAACCACCGCACCTATATAGCATCCACGCTCCAGGAAATGTGGCAGGATCGCATATTTTGGGCATAAGCACCAATATGGCAATATAGACCCAAAAAAGTGGAACCTCCGAAATTATATGGCACCTGCACTTATATAGAGCCCTTCGCTATCCAGCACTGGCATGTATACTGAACCACCGCACCTATATAGCCCCCACGCTCCAGGAAATGTGGCAGGATCGCACATCTTGGGCATAAGCACCAATATGGCAATATAGCCCCAAAAAAGTGGAACCTCCGCAACTATATGGCTTCTGCACTTATATAGAACCCGTCCCTATCCAGCACTGGCATGTATACTGAACCACCGCACCTATATAGCCCCCACGCTCCAGGAAATGTGGCAGGATCGCATATTTTGGGCATAAGCACCAATATGGCAATATAGACCCAAAAAAGTGGAACCTCCGAAATTATATGGCACCTGCACTTATATAGAGCCGTTCCCTATCCAGCACTGGCATGTATACCGAACCACCGCACCTATATAGCATCCACGCTCCAGGAAATGTGGCAGGATCGCACATCTTGGACATAAGCACCAATATGGCAATATAGCCCCAAAAAAGTGGAACCTCCGCAACTATATGGCTGGTGAGAAATGAGCCTAGTAGTTTTTACATGTATATTGCGATTGACCTATTTACACGCTCATGATTGTAGTACACCGCCTAAGTAACTATTTTTACGCGCATAGCTGTGTTGTTGTTTACTCGGGTCCAGAACATAGCTGTAATGTTCTCACACGCATGGCCAGACCCGCAGCTGCACACGCACACAGCGATGCGTTCCGTTGTTTTGCATTGAAACCGTCGCGTCGAGTCTTATCGCGTGATCTTTCAATTCCCTTTTGCTCGACTTCTTTTCGCGGAGTTGATGCAGTAGAAACTTCGAGACGAAGCCGCCCGCACGCATAGTTTGTACCGCCGCAGAATCGAACCCCCCGCTATTCTTGTAATATAATTGTACTATAACCACCAATATTAAATAATCAATAAATAATAAATAAGCTCAAGATATAAACGATTATACAGTCCACTAATTCATAACCATAACAAATTTTGGTCCTTCGAGCCGGATCTCCGCGTTTGAGTTTATTTATACATATGTATACATATTGAGTGATACCGTTACCCGCTGTTTGCCATGAAGGCCCTAGTGCATCGTCTAATTCAGCAACGTGGGGCCTGTAAATCCCAATTAACTCGCGTGGCTGCGGAGGCTCAAGAGTTTGTACAGTCATGTACTTCTGTGCAAACATTAGAGCACAAGTTGGACCGACTTGTTGCAACTTTCAACCGCTTTATGGAGCTGTCTGAAGAGCTGGTCCAATATAATGATGAAGAGGAATACGTGGATCCGGATTTGGACATCCCCGAATATGAGAAAAGGTTCTTTAGTGCGCATAGTATCTTCACTGAAGCCATACGTGACCGGAGCAGTCACGAGAATGAGCACGACAACTCAAATCTACTGCTATCGACCACTGTGGAACGCTTATTTGAGGGACAAACTCAACTTCTGGAGAGGATTCGGGACTCATCGGGAACCACAGAGCTGCAGTTCGAGAAAATACGCATTCCGACGTTTTCGGGCAGATACGAGGATTGGTGTCAGTTTAGTGACTTGTTCTTAGGCTCAGTCGACAAGAAGAGTAGTCTGTCCAAGTGCCAAAAGTTTCATTATTTGAAATCCTATCTGGATGGTGAAGCGTTGTCTCTGATAAAACATATTCCCGTATCGGATGCCAATTACCAGGACGCATGGGAGAGGCTCGAAAATCGCTACAACAAGAAGTCACTGATTGCTCGTTCGTTCATTCAAAACTTTCTTTCGTTGCCAACCGCAAAGGGTTCAAACATCGCCGAGTTGCGTAAGATAGTCGACACCGCTGACGAAAGTATACGTGGTCTACATGCGCTGAGCTGCGACAGCCGCGATGTGTGGCTAATCCATATCTTGCTCTCAAAGTTAGACCCGGAATGCAAGGAAGCGTGGGCCACCTCCAGTGAATCGTGCAAGGAAAATGTGACCATAAATGACCTGTTCGGCTTTGTCTTCGCCCGTTGCGATGCACTTGAGTCTTGTCAAGATCCAAAGCTAATCCAGGATACACACACGGTGCTGAATAAACGTCGTGCAATTTCTCATCATGTGGACGTGCCAAATACGTCTGCTCGTGATTGTGTATATTGTCACGAGCAACACAGTCTTTATGCGTGCACTCAATTCAAGGCTCTGGATGTTGTGGACCGCCGCAAGTTCGCAAGGGATGGTCATTTGTGCTTCAATTGTCTAAGCCGATCTCATCAAGTCAAGAAGTGTAATTCCACAAACACGTGCCGTCTGTGTAAGCTGAGGCACCACACTCTTGTTCATCCAGAGGACATACGCTCTGTCACGGCTTCCGCTGATGTCAACAACTCCGCTGACTCACCCTTCCGCTCGTCCAGTTTCCCTGCTGACGCTGATCCTGCCGTGGTCAGCCATCATACATTGGAGAGGAAATTCGTGGCCAAGAGTCAGGCCATATTGCCAACGATTTTGGCCACTATAGTCGACTCCTGGGGCAACGAGACCACCTGCAGGATACTGTTGGATACTGGTTCGACTATAACGATGGTCGCCGAATCATTTATTCAACGAATTGGTTTGCCGCACACCCACGCTCGTATACCAGTGGTTGGTCTAGGCGCAAATCCTGCTGGGGTTACTAGAGGTCGCGCCACATTCACGCTGCTTTCCCGCACAAGCTCGGCCTCAGTGGTGGTAACAGGTCTGATTATGAACACTTTAACCTCCTCGATTCCAGCCCAGAGGATCGAGTCTAACACACCGATGTGGAAAAGGATTCGTGATCTACCCTTAGCGGACCCTACATTTGGTAAACCAGGCGAAATCGACGTGATCTTAGGAGCTGATCAGCTTTGGAACTTGTACACTGGACAACGCAAAGAGTTTGGTTCTGAATATCCTATTGCACTTCATACTAATTTTGGTTGGGTCATTACAGGCAGCTACCATCTCAGTAGTGATGCTCACAACCACGCACTAGCACATCACGCGCACGAGGATCTGGACACTTTGGTTCGATCGTTCATGGACATGGAACGAGTTCAACCAAGTGACGCTACCATTGATGCTAGTGATCCCGCTGAGCAACACTTCGTTCATACGCACGCCCGCAGAAACGATGGCGTGTACATCGTCCAATACCCGTTCAAGGAATCTGCCCCTCCGATGGGGTCCACACTGCCACAGGACATTTATAGTTGGCTGAGCTCGGTCGACTGGAACGAACCACTACTCGCGCAGCTATGCGCACGGTGGCAACAGTTTGCAGCCGAAGTTCATTTACTGGAAAGCTGTCGCATACCCCGCTACCTATCCTCGCCACTTCAAGCAACGGAGCTGCATGGATTCGCCGATGCGTCATCTCATGCATACGCCGCTGTTATCTACAGTCGCGTGAGAGTCAATAATGATTACGCTGTAACACTGATCGCCGCAAAAACCCGGGTGGCACCCATCAAACCTATCTCCATCCCACGGCTCGATACTTCGTGTTGGTCAGACTCCGAAATTGTACTACATTGGCTCTCATCACCCCCACGGACTTGGAACACTTATGTTTGTAATCGCACGGCTGAGATTCTAGAAGCTTGCCCACGTAGCTGCTGCCACGTAGCTGCCCACATTCGCACTGAGGACAATCCCGCGGACTGTGCATCACGCGGACTTCTACCAAAGGATCTGGTGGAACATCAACTGTGGTGGAATGGACCACCGTGGCTTTCCCAATCACATCGCAATTGGCCACCTGCTAAGGCCAAGTTCGCACTGTCGACTGAGGACGCTGAGCGGATGGAAGTAAAGGTCAAGCCCCAAGTTAATCTACACATTTCCAATGAAGGAAATGATCTTAACTGTATGATCAACAAAGCGTCCTCCTGGTCACATCTCTTGCGGACACTTAGCTATTGCTTTCGGTTCGTACATCGTCTTCGTTGCAAGGACCGCCTGTCATCATTTTTATCGTCATGGGAGCTTCAATATGTCCGCTCTAGGGTAATCAAACATGTCCAGATGGAGTTCTTCCAAGTGGAGTACAGACAGCTGAGCACTGGACAAGCCCTTTCTCAAAAATCCAAGTTGATTCACTACACTCCATTTGTTGACGACCAAGGAATTCTGCGCGTAGGAGCACGCATTGGAAACTCGATGACAACCTATGACGCAAAACATCCCATACTTCTTCCAAAGGAATCACCAGTCGCTGTTTTAATAGCTAGACACCAGCACGTCACATCGTTACACGCTGGAGTCGAGTTTATGTTTCACACGTTGAGACAGAAGTATTGGATCCTGGGAGCCCGTAACATAGTCCGCAAAATTGTATTCAACTGCAAGATATGCTTCCTCCAGCGCAAAGGAACGAGTACACAGCTCATGGCTGATCTTCCCGCCGTTCGCGTTCAGCCCACCCGCTGCTTTCTACATTCTGGATTGGATTACGCTGGACCAGCTACCATCAAGACATCAGCAGGTCGGACACCGAAGTTTGGCAAAGCTTGGTTTGCCATCTTTGTTTATCTGTCCACCAAAGCAATTCATATCGAGCTCGTCAGTGATTTGACGACTCCTGCATTTATCGCCGCTTTCAAACGTTTTTGGTCTCGACGTGGCCCTATATCCGACTTGTACTCGGACAATGGCACAACATTCCATGGAGCCAGAAAGGAGCTAACGGAGATGCAACGGATAGCTGTATCTCAAAGTCAAGACGAGGAAATTGCTAATTTTCTGACGAGTCAGGACATCAACTGGCACTTCATTCCGCCATCTGCCCGGCACTTTGGAGGTCTTTGGGAAACAGGCGTACGATCTATCAAACTCCACCTTCGCCGAGTAATTGGTAGCAGTGCGTTAACCTTCGAGGAATATTCAACAATTTTAACTCAGATTGAAGGGTTACTCAACTCTCGCCCACTGTGCGCGCCCAGCGATCACAGCTTGGATCCCCTTACCCCCGCTCATTTTCTTACAGGTCAACCTCACATGTCGGTGCCGGAGCCGTCCTTGTTGGACGTCAACATTAACAGACTGCAGCGTTGGAGACAACTGCAAGCCAAGGTTCAAGGATTCTGGAAACGTTGGAATCTGGAATACCTTACTTCCTTGCAACCTCGCACGAAATGGCAGCAGGAGTCCAACGACATAACCGTGGACACTCTTGTGGTACTGAAGGAGCCAAATCAACCGCCTAGCAAGTGGCTGCTTGGGCGAATCACCGAAGTTCATCCTGGCCAAGACGAGAGAGTTCGAGTGGTCACCGTCAAAACCGCCCGAGGAGTGTACAAGAGGCCTATTACCAAACTTGCTGTGCTTCCCTTGTTCTGAACAGTCGTTCAGGGGGGCCGGTATGGTGAGAAATGAGCCTCGTAGTTTTTACATGTATATTGCGATTGACCTATTTACACGCTCATGATTGTAGTACACCGCCTAAGTAACTATTTTTACGCGCATAGCTGTGTTGTTGTTTACTCGGGTCCAGAACATAGCTGTAATGTTCTCACACGCATGGCCAGACCCGCAGCTGCACACGCACACAGCGATGCGTTCCGTTGTTTTGCATTGAAACCGTCGCGTCGAGTCTTATCGCGTGATCTTTCAATTCCCTTTTGCTCGACTTCTTTTCGCGGAGTTGATGCAGTAGAAACTTCGAGACGAAGCCGCCCGCACGCATAGTTTGTACCGCCGCAGAATCGAACCCCCCGCTATTCTTGTAATATAATTGTACTATAACCACCAATATTAAATAATCAATAAATAATAAATAAGCTCAAGATATAAACGATTATACAGTCCACTAATTCATAACCAATGGCACCTGCACTTATATAGAACCCTTCCCTATCCAGCACTGGCATGTATACTGAACCACCGCACCTATATAGCATCCACGCTCCAGGAAATGTGGCAGGATCGCACATCTTGGCCATAAGCACCAATATGGCTATATAGCCCCAAAAAAGTGGAACCTCCGCAACTATATGGCACCTGCACTTATATAGAGCCCTTCCCTATCCAGCACTGGCATGTATACCGAACCACCGCACCTATACAGCATCCACGCTCCAGGAAATGTGGCAGGATCGCACATCTTGGGCATAAGCACCAATATGGCAATATAGCCCCAAAAAAGTGGAACCTCCGCAACAATATGGCACCTGCACTTATATAGAACACTTCCCTATCCAGCACTGGCATGTATACTGAACCACCGCACCTATATAGCATCCACGCTCCAGGAAATGTGGCAGGATCGCATATTTTGGGCATAAGCACCAATATGGCTATATAGACCCAAAAAAGTGGAACCTCCGAAATTATATGGCACCTGCACTTATATAGAGCCCTTCCCTATCCAGCACTGGCATGTATACTGAACCACCGCACCTATATAGCCCCACGCTCCAGGAAATGTGGCAGGATCGCACATCTTGGGCATAAGCACCAATATGGCAATATAGCCCCAAAAAAGTGGAACCTCCGCAACTATATGGCTTCTGCACTTATATAGAACCCGTCCCTATCCAGCACTGGCATGTATACTGAACCACCGCACCTATATAGCCCCCACGCTCCAGGAAATGTGGCAGGATCGCACATCTTGGGCATAAGCACCAATATGGCAATATAGCCCCAAAAAAGTGGAACCTCCGCAACTATATGGCACCTGCACTTATATAGAACCCTTCCCTATCCAGCACTGGCATGTATACCGAACCACCGCACCTATATAGCATCCACGCTCCAGGAAATGTGGCAGGATCGCAAATCTTGGGCATAAGCACCAATATGGCAATAAAGCCCCAAAAAAGTGGAACCTCCGCAACTATATGGCACCTGCACTTATATAGAACACTTCCCTATCCAGCACTGGCATGTATACTGAACCACCGCACCTATATAGCATCCACGCTCCAGGAAATGTGGCAGGATCGCACATCTTGGGCATAAGCACCAATATGGCAATATAGACCCAAAAAAGTGGAACCTCCGAAATTATATGGCACCTGCACTTATATAGAGCCCTTCCCTATCCAGCACTGGCATGTATACTGAACCACCGCACCTATATAGCATCCACGCTGCAGGAAATGTGGCAGGATCGCACATCTTGGGCATAAGCACCAATATGGCAATATAGCCCCAAAAAAGTGGAACCTCCGCAACTATATGGCACCTGCACTTATATAGAACCCTTCCCTATCCAGCACTGGCATGTATACCGAACCACCGCACCTATATAGCATCCACGCTCCAGGAAATGTGGCAGGATCGCAAATCTTGGGCATAAGCACCAATATGGCAATAAAGCCCCAAAAAAGTGGAACCTCCGCAACTATATGGCACCTGCACTTATATAGAACACTTCCCTATCCAGCACTGGCATGTATACTGAACCACCGCACCTATATAGCATCCACGCTCCAGGAAATGTGGCAGGATCGTATATTTTGGGCATAAGCACCAATATGGCAAAATAGCCCCAAAAAAGTGGAACCTCCGCAACTATATGGCACCTGCACTTATATAGAACCCTTCCCTATCCAGCACTGGCATGTATACTGAACCACCGCACCTATATAGCATCCACGCTGCAGGAAATGTGGCAGGATCGCACATCTTGGGCATAAGCACCAATATGGCAATATAGCCCCAAAAAAGTGGAACCTCCGCAACTATATGGCTTCTGCACTTATATAGAACCCGTCCCTATCCAGCACAGGCATGTATACTGAACCACCGCACCTATATAGCATCCACGCTCCAGGAAATGTGGCAGGATCGCATATTTTGGGCATAAGCACCAATATGGCAATATAGACCCAAAAAAGTGGAACCTCCGAAATTATATGGCACCTGCACTTATATAGAGCCCTTCCCTATCCAGCACTGGCATGTATACTGAACCACCGCACCTATATAGCCCCACGCTCCAGGAAATGTGGCAGGATCGCACATCTTGGGCATAAGCACCAATATGGCAATATAGCCCCAAAAAAGTGGAACCGCCGCAACTATATGGCTTCTGCACTTATATAGAACCCGTCCCTATCCAGCACTGGCATGTATACTGAACCACCGCACCTATATAGCCCCCACGCTCCAGGAAATGTGGCAGGATCGCACATCTTGGGCATAAGCACCAATATGGCAATATAGCCCTAAAAAAGTGTAACCTCCGCAACTATATGGCACCTGCACTTATATAGAACCCTTCCCTATCCATCACTGGCATGTATACCGAACCACCGCACCTATATAGCATCCACGCTCCAGGAAATGTGGCAGGATCGCACATCTTGGGCATAAGCACCAATATAACAATATAGCCCCATAAAAGTGGAACCTCCGCAACTATATGGCTTCTGCACTTATATAGAACCCTTCCCTATCCAGCACTGGCATGTATACTGAACCACCGCACCTATATAGCCCCCACGCTCCAGGAAATGTGGCAGGATCGCACATCTCGGGCATAAGCACCAATATGGCAATATAGCCCCAAAAAGGTGGAACCTCCGCAACTATATGGCTCCTGCACTTATATAGAACCCTTCCCTATCCAGCACTGGCATGTATACTGAACCACCGCACCTATATAGCATCCACGCTCCAGGAAATGTGGCAGGATCGCACATCTTGGGCATAAGCACCAATATAACAATATAGCCCCATAAAAGTGGAACCTCCGCAACTATATGGCTTCTGCACTTATATAGAACCCTTCCCTATCCAGCACTGGCATGTATACTGAACCACCGCACCTATATAGCCCCCACGCTCCTGGAAATGTGGCAGGATCGCACATCTCGGGCATAAGCACCAATATGGCAATATAGCCCCAAAAAAGTGGAACCTCCGCAACTATATGGCACCTGCACTTATAAAGAACCCTTCCCTATCCAGCACTGGCATGTATACCGAACCACCGCACCTATATAGCATCCACGCTCCAGGAAATGTGGCAGGATCGCACATCTTGGGCATAAGCACCAATATGGCAATATAGCCCCAAAAAAGTGGAACCTCCGCAACTATATGGCACCTGCACTTATATAGAACACTTCCCTATCCAGCACTGGCATGTATACTGAACCACCGCACCTATATAGCATCCACGCTCCAGGAAATGTGGCAGGATCGCACATCTTGGGCATAAGCACCAATATGGCAATATAGACCCAAAAAAGTGGAACCTCCGAAATTATATGGCACCTGCACTTATATAGAGCCCATCCCTATCCAGCACTGGCATGTATACTGAACCACCGCACCTATATAGCATCCACGCTCCAGGAAATGTGGCAGGATCGTATATTTTGGGCATAAGCACCAATATGGCAATATAGCCCCGAAAAAGTGGAACCTCCGCAACTATATGGCTTCTGCACTTATATAGAACCCGTCCCTATCCAGCACTGGCATGTATACTGAACCACCGCACCTATATAGCATCCACGCTCCAGGAAATGTGGCAGGATCGCACATCTTGGGCATAAGCACCAATATGGCAATATAGAACCAAAAAAGTGGAACCTCCGAAATAATATGGCACCTGCACTTATATAGAGCCCTTCCCTATCCAGCACTGGCATGTATACTAAACCACCGCACCTATATAGCCCCCACGCTCCAGGAAATGTGGCAGGATCGCACATCTTGGGCATAAGCACCAATATGGCAATATAGCCCCAAAAAAGTGGAACCTCCGCAACTATATGACTTCTGCACTTATATAGAACCCGTCCCTATCCAGCACTGGGATGTATACTGAACCACCGCACATATATAGCCCCCACGCTCCAGGAAATGTGGCAGGATCGCACATCTTGGGCATAAGCACCAATATGGCAATATAGCCCCAAAAAAGTGGAACCTCCGCAACTATATGGCACCTGCACTTATATAGAACCCTTCCCTATCCAGCACTGGCATGTATACCGAACCACCGCACCTATATAGCATCCACGCTCCAGGAAATGTGGCAGGATCGCACATCTTGGGCATAAGCACCAATATGGCAATATAGCCCCAAAAAAGTGGAACCTCCGCAACTATATGGCACCTGCACTTATATAGAACACTTCCCTATCCAGCACTGGCATGTATACTGAACCACCGCACCTATATAGCATCCACGCTCCAGGAAATGTGGCAGGATCGTATATTTTGGGCATAAGCACCAATATGGCAATATAGCCCTAAAAAAGTGTAACCTCCGCAACTATATGGCACCTGCACTTATATTGAGCCCTTCCCTATCCATCACTGGCATGTATACCGAACCACCGCACCTATATAGCATCCACGCTCCAGGAAATGTGGCAGGATCGCACATCTTGGGCATAAGCACCGATATAACAATATAGCCCCATAAAAGTGGAACCTCCGCAACTATATGGCTTCTGCACTTATATAGAACCCTTCCCTATCCAGCACTGGCATGTATACTGAACCACCGCACCTATATAGCATCCACGCTCCAGGAAATGTGGCAGGATCGCACATCTTGGGCATAAGCACCAATATAACAATATAGCCCCATAAAAGTGGAACCTCCGCAACTATATGGCTTCTGCACTTATATAGAACCCTTCCCTATCCAGCACTGGCATGTATACTGAACCACCGCACCTATATAGCCCCCACGCTCCTGGAAATGTGGCAGGATCGCACATCTTGGGCATAAGCACCGATATAACAATATAGCCCCATAAAAGTGGAACCTCCGCAACTATATGGCTTCTGCACTTATATAGAACCCTTCCCTATCCAGCACTGGCATGTATACTGAACCACCGCACCTATATAGCATCCACGCTCCAGGAAATGTGGCAGGATCGCATATTTTGGGCATAAGCACCAATATGGCAATATAGACCCAAAAAAGTGGAACCTCCGCAACTATATGGCACCTGCACTTATATAGAACACTTCCCTATCCAGCACTGGCATGTATACTGAACCACCGCACCTATATAGCCCCACGCTCCAGGAAATGTGGCAGGATCGCACATCTTGGGCATAAGCACCAATATGGCAATATAGCCCCAAAAAAAAGGGAACCTCCGCAACTATATGGCACCTGCACTTATATAGAACCCTTCCCTATCCAGCACTGGCATGTATACCGAACCACCGCACCTATATAGCATCCACGCTCCAGGAAATGTGGCAGGA
Organism: Drosophila pseudoobscura; assembly: GCF_009870125.1. Taxonomy (NCBI): domain Eukaryota; kingdom Metazoa; phylum Arthropoda; class Insecta; order Diptera; family Drosophilidae; genus Drosophila; species Drosophila pseudoobscura. The sequence continues at coordinate 85,118 of NW_022881698.1, read as the reverse complement.
TCGCACATCTTGGGCATAAGAACCAATATGGCAATATAGCCCCAAAAAAGTGGAACCTCCGCAACTATATGGCACCTGCACTTATATAGAACACTTCCCTATCCAGCACTGGCATGTATACTGAACCACCGCACCTATATAGCATCCACGCTCCAGGAAATGTGGCAGGATCGCACATCTTGGGCATAAGCACCAATATGGCAATATATACCCAAAAAAGTGGAACCTCCGAAATTATATGGCACCTGCACTTATATAGAGCCCTTCCCTATCCAGCACTGGCATGTATACTGAACCACCGCACCTATATAGCATCCACGCTCCAGGAAATGTGGCAGGATCGTATATTTTGGGCATGAGCACCAATATGGCAATATAGCCCCAAAAAAGTGGAACCTCCGCAACTATATGGCACCTGCACTTATATAGAACCCTTCCCTATCCAGCACTGGCATGTATACTGAACCACCGCACCTATATAGCATCCACGCTGCAGGAAATGTGGCAGGATCGCACATTTTGGGCATAAGCACCAATATGGCAATATAGCCCCAAAAAAGTGGAACCTCCGCAACTATATGGCTTCTGCACTTATATAGAACCCTTCCCTATCCAGCACTGGCATGTATACTGAACCACCGCACCTATATAGCCCCCACGCTCCAGGAAATGTGGCAGGATCGCACATCTCGGGCATAAGCACCAATATGGCAATATAGCCCCAAAAAAGTGGAACCTCCGCAACTATATGGCACCTGCACTTATATAGAACACTTCCCTATCCAGCACTGGCATGTATACTGAACCACCGCACCTATATAGCATCCACGCTCCAGGAAATGTGGCAGGATCGCATATTTTGGGCATAAGCACCAATATGGCAATATAGACCCAAAAAAGTGGAACCTCCGAAATTATATGGCACCTGCACTTATATAGAGCCCTTCCCTATCCAGCACTGGCATGTATACTGAACCACCGCACCTATATAGCCCCCACGCTCCAGGAAATGTGGCAGGATCGCACATCTTGGGCATAAGCACCAATATGGCAATATAGAACCAAAAAAGTGGAACCTCCGAAATTATATGGCACCTGCACTTATATAGAGCCCTTTCCTATCCAGCACTGGCATGTATACTGAACCACCGCACCTATATAGCCCCCACGCTCCAGGAAATGTGGCAGGATCGCACATCTTGGGCATAAGCACCAATATGGCAATATAGCCCCAAAAAAGTGGAACCTCCGCAACTATATGGCTTCTGCACTTATATAGAACCCGTCCCTATCCAGCACTGGCATGTATACTGAACCACCGCACCTATATAGCCCCCACGCTCCAGGAAATGTGGCAGGATCGCACATCTTGGGCATAAGCACCAATATGGCAATATAGCCCCAAAAAAGTGGAACCTCCGCAACTATATGGCACCTGCACTTATATAGAACACTTCCCTATCCAGCACTGGCATGTATACTGAACCACCGCACCTATATAGCCCCCACGCTCCAGGAAATGTGGCATGATCGCACATCTTGGGCATAAGCACCAATATGGCAATATAGCCCTAAAAAAGTGTAACCTCCGCAACTATATGGCACCTGCACTTATATAGAACCCTTCCCTATCCATCACTGGCATGTATACCGAACCACCGCACCTATATAGCATCCACGCTCCAGGAAATGTGGCAGGATCGCACATCTTGGGCATAAGCACCAATATAACAATATAGCCCCATAAAAGTGGAACCTCCGCAACTAGTTGGCTTCTGCACTTATATAGAACCCTTCCCTATCCAGCACTGGCATGTATACTGAACCACCGCACCTATATAGCCCCCACGCTCCAGGAAATGTGGCAGGATCGCACATCTCGGGCATAAGCACCAATATGGCAATATAGCCCCAAAAAAGTGGAACCTCCGCAACTATATGGCTCCTGCACTTATATAGAACCCTTCCCTATCCAGCACTGGCATGTATACTGAACCACCGCACCTATATAGCATCCACGCTCCAGGAAATGTGGCAGGATCGTATATTTTGGGCATAAGCACCAATATGGCAATATAGCCCCAAAAAAGTGAAACCTCCGCAACTATATGGCACCTGCACTTATATAGATCCCTTCCCTATCCAGCACTGGCATGCATGTATACTGAACCACCGCACCTATATAGCCCCCACGCTCCAGGAAATGTGGCAGGATCGCACATCTTGGGAACTAGCACCAATAAGGCAATATAGCCCCAAAAAAGTGGAACCTCCGCAACTATATGGCACCTGCACTTATATAGAACCCGTCCCTATCCAGCACTGGCATGTATACTGAACCACCGCACCTATATAGCATCCACGCTCCAGGAAATGTGGCAGGATCGCATATTTTGGGCATAAGCACCAATATGGCAATATAGACCCAAAAAAGTGGAACCTCCGAAATTATATGGCACCTGCACTTATATAGAGCCCTTCCCTATCCAGCACTGGCATGTATACTGAACCACCGCACCTATATAGCCCCACGCTCCAGGAAATGTGGCAGGATCGCACATCTTGGGCATAAGCACCAATATGGCAATATAGCCCCAAAAAAGTGGAACCTCCGCAACTATATGGCTTCTGCACTTATATAGAACCCGTCCCTATCCAGCACTGGCATGTATACTGAACCACCGCACCTATATAGCCCCCACGCTCCAGGAAATGTGGCAGGATCGCACATCATGGGCATAAGCACCAATATGGCAATATAGCCCCAAAAAAGTGGAACCTCCGCAACTATATGGCACCTGCACTTATAAAGAACCCTTCCCTATCCAGCACTGGCATGTATACCGAACCACCGCACCTATATAGCATCCACGCTCCAGGAAATGTGGCAGGATCGCACATCTTGGGCATAAGCACCAATATGGCAATATAGCCCCAAAAAAGTGGAACCTCCGCAACTATATGGCACCTGCACTTATATAGAACACTTCCCTATCCAGCACTGGCATGTATACTGAACCACCGCACCTATATAGCATCCACGCTCCAGGAAATGTGGCAGGATCGCACATCTTGGGCATAAGCACCAATATGGCAATATAGACCCAAAAAAGTGGAACCTCCGAAATTATATGGCACCTGCACTTATATAGAGCCCTTCCCTATCCAGCACTGGCATGTATACTGAACCACCGCACCTATATAGCCCCCACGCTCCAGGAAATGTGGCAGGATCGCACATCTCGGGCATAAGCACCAATATGGCAATATAGCCCCGAAAAAGTGGAACCTCCGCAACTATATGGCTTCTGCACTTATATAGAACCCGTCCCTATCCAGCACTGGCATGTATACTGAACCACCGCACCTATATAGCATCCACGCTCCAGGAAATGTGGCAGGATCGTAAATTTTGGGCATAAGCACCAATATGGCAATATAGCCCCAAAAAAGTGGAACCTCCGCAACTATATGGCACCTGCACTTATATAGATCCCTTCCCTATCCAGCACTGGCATGCATGTATACTGAACCACCGCACCTATATAGCCCCCACGCTCCAGGAAATGTGGCAGGATCGCACATCTTGGGAACTAGCACCAATAAGGCAATATATCCCCAAAAAAGTGGAACCTCCGCAACTATATGGCACCTGCACTTATATAGAACCCGTCCCTATCCAGCACTGGCATGTATACTGAACCACCGCACCTATATAGCATCCACGCTCCAGGAAATGTGGCAGGATCGCATATTTTGGGCATAAGCACCAATATGGCAATATAGACCCAAAAAAGTGGAACCTCCGAAATTATATGGCACCTGCACTTATATAGAGCCCTTCCCTATTCAGCACTGGCATGTATACTGAACCACCGCACCTATATAGCCCCACGCTCCAGGAAATGTGGCAGGATCGCACATCTTGGGCATAAGCACCAATATGGCAATATAGCCCCAAAAAAGTTGAACCTCCGCAACTATATGGCTTCTGCACTTATATAGAACCCGTCCCTATCCAGCACTGGCATGTATACTGAACCACCGCACCTATATAGCCCCCACGCTCCAGGATATGTGGCAGGATCGCACATCATGGGCATAAGCACCAATATGGCAATATAGCCCCAAAAAAGTGGAACCTCCGCAACTATATGGCACCTGCACTTATAAAGAACCCTTCCCTATCCAGCACTGGCATGTATACCGAACCACCGCACCTATATAGCATCCACGCTCCAGGAAATGTGGCAGGATCGCACATCTTGGGCATAAGCACCAATATGGCAATATAGCCCCAAAAAAGTGGAACCTCCGCAACTATATGGCACCTGCACTTATATAGAACACTTCCCTATCCAGCACTGGCATGTATACTGAACCACCGCACCTATATAGCATCCACGCTCCAGGAAATGTGGCAGGATCGCACATCTTGGGCATAAGCACCAATATGGCAATATAGACCCAAAAAAGTGGAACCTCCGAAATTATATGGCACCTGCACTTATATAGAGCCCTTCCCTATCCAGCACTGGCATGTATACTGAACCACCGCACCTATATAGCTACACGCTCCAGGAAATGTGGCAGGATCGTATATTTTGGGCATAAGCACCAATATGGCAATATAGCTCCGAAAAAGTGGAACCTCCGCAACTATATGGCTTCTGCACTTATATAGAACCCGTCCCTATCCAGCACTGGCATGTATACTGAACCACCGCACCTATATAGCCCCCACGCTCCAGGAAATGTGGCAGGATCGCACATCTTGGGCATAAGCACCAATATGGCAATATAGCCCCAAAAAAGTGGAACCTCCGCAACTATATGGCACCTGCACTTATATAGAACACTTCCCTATCCAGCACTGGCATGTATACTGAACCACCGCACCTATATAGCCCCCACGCTCCAGGAAATGTGGCAGGATCGCACATCTTGGGCATAAGCACCAATATGGCAATATAGCCCTAAAAAAGTGTAACCTCCGCAACTATATGGCACCTGCACTTATATAGAACCCTTCCCTATCCATCACTGGCATGTATACCGAACCACCGCACCTATATAGCATCCACGCTCCAGGAAATGTGGCAGGATCGCACATCTTGGGCATAAGCACCAATATAACAATATAGCCCCATAAAAGTGGAACCTCCGCAACTATATGGCTTCTGCACTTATATAGAACCCTTCCCTATCCAGCACTGGCATGTATACTGAACCACCGCACCTATATAGCCCCCACGCTCCAGGAAATGTGGCAGGATCGCACATCTCGGGCATAAGCACCAATATGGCAATATAGCCCCAAAAAAGTGGAACCTCCGCAACTATATGGCTCCTGCACTTATATAGAACCCTTCCCTATCCAGCACTGGCATGTATACTGAACCACCGCACCTATATAGCATCCACGCTCCAGGAAATGTGGCAGGATCGCACATCTTGGGCATAAGCACCAATATAACAATATAGCCCCATAAAAGTGGAACCTCCGCAACTATATGGCTTCTGCACATATATAGAACCCTTCCCTATCCAGCACTGGCATGTATACTGAACCACCGCACCTATATAGCCCCCACGCTCCAGGAAATGTGGCAGGATCGCACATCTCGGGCATAAGCACCAATATGGCAATATAGCCCCAAAAAAGTGGAACCTCCGCAACTATATGGCACCTGCACTTATATAGAACACTTCCCTATCCAGCACTGGCATGTATACTGAACCACCGCACCTATATAGCATCCACGCTCCAGGAAATGTGGCAGGATCGCATATTTTGGGCATAAGCACCAATATGGCAATATAGACCCAAAAAAGTGGAACCTCCGAAATTATATGGCACCTGCACTTATATAGAGCCCTTCCCTATCCAGCACTGGCATGTATACTGAACCACCCCACCTATATAGCCCCACGCTCCAGGAAATGTGGCAGGATCGCACATCTTGGGCATAAGCACCAATATGGCAATATAGCCCCAAAAAAGTGGAACCTCCGCAACTATATGGCTTCTGCACTTATATAGAACCCGTCCCTATCCAGCACTGGCATGTATACTGAACCACCGCACCTATATAGCCCCCACGCTCCAGGAAATGTGGCAGGATCGCACATCTTGGGCATAAGCACCAATATGGCAATACAGCCCCAAAAAAGTGGAACCTCCGCAACTATATGGCACCTGCACTTATATAGAACCCTTCCCTATCCAGCACTGGCATGTATACCGAACCACCGCACCTATATAGCATCCACGCTCCAGGAAATGTGGCAGGATCGCACATCTTGGGCATAAGCACCAATATGGCAATATAGCCCCAAAAAAGTGGAACCTCCGCAACTATATGGCACCTGCACTTATATAGAACACTTCCCTATCCAGCACTGGCATGTATACTGAACCACCGCACCTATATAGCATCCACGCTCCAGGAAATGTGGCAGGATCGCACATCTTGGGCATAAGCACCAATATGGCAATATAGACCCAAAAAAGTGGAACCTCCGAAATTATATGGCACCTGCACTTATATAGAGCCCTTCCCTATCCAGCACTGGCATGTATACTGAACCACCGCACCTATATAGCATCCACGCTCCAGGAAATGTGGCAGGATCGTATATTTTGGGCATGAGCACCAATATGGCAATATAGCCCCAAAAAAGTGGAACCTCCGCAACTATATGGCACCTGCACTTATATAGAACCCTTCCCTATCCAGCACTGGCATGTATACTGAACCACCGCACCTATATAGCCCCACGCTCCAGGAAATGTGGCAGGATCGCACATCTCGGGCATAAGCACCAATATGGCAATATAGCCCCAAAAAAGTGGAACCTCCGCAACTATATGGCACCTGCACTTATATAGAACACTTCCCTATCCAGCACTGGCATGTATACTGAACCACCGCACCTATATAGCATCCACGCTCCAGGAAATGTGGCAGGATCGCACATCTCGGGCATAAGCACCAATATGGCAATATAGCCCCAAAAAAGTGGAACCTCCGCAACTATATGGCACCTGCACTTATATAGAACACTTCCCTATCCAGCACTGGCATGTATACTGAACCACCGCACCTATATAGCATCCACGCTCCAGGAAATGTGGCAGGATCGCATATTTTGGGCATAAGCACCAATATGGCAATATAGACCCAAAAAAGTGGAACCTCCGAAATTATATGGCACCTGCACTTATATAGAGCCCTTCCCTATCCAGCACTGGCATGTATACTGAACCACCGCACCTATATAGCCCCCACGCTCCAGGAAATGTGGCAGGATCGCACATCTTGGGCATAAGCACCAATATGGCAATATAGAACCAAAAAAGTGGAACCTCCGAAATTATATGGCACCTGCACTTATATAGAGCCCTTCCCTATCCAGCACTGGCATGTATACTGAACCACCGCACCTATATAGCCCCCACGTTCCAGGAAATGTGGCAGGATCGCACATCTTGGGCATAAGCACCAATATGGCAATATAGCCCCAAAAAAGTGGAACCTCCGCAACTATATGGCTTCTGCACTTATATAGAACCCGTCCCTATCCAGCACTGGCATGTATACTGAACCACCGCACCTATATAGCCCCCACGCTCCAGGAAATGTGGCAGGATCGCACATCTTGGGCATAAGCACCAATATAACAATATAGCCCCATAAAAGTGGAACCTCCGCAACTATATGGCTTCTGCACTTATATAGAACCCTTCCCTATCCAGCACTGGCATGTATACTGAACCACCGCACCTATATAGCCCCCACGCTCCAGGAAATGTGGCAGGATCGCACATCTCGGGCATAAGCACCAATATGGCAATATAGCCCCAAAAAAGTGGAACCTCCGCAACTATATGGCTCCTGCACTTATATAGAACCCTTCCCTATCCAGCACTGGCATGTATACTGAACCACCGCACCTATATAGCATCCATGCTCCAGGAAATGTGGCAGGATCGCACATCTTGGGCATAAGCACCAATATAACAATATAGCCCCATAAAAGTGGAACATTCGCAACTATATGGCTTCTGCACTTATATAGAACCCTTCCCTATCCAGCACTGGCATGTATACTGAACCACCGCACCTATATAGCCCCCACGCTCCAGGAAATGTGGCAGGATCGCACATCTCGGGCATAAGCACCAATATGGCAATATAGCCCCAAAAAAGTGGAACCTCCGCAACTATATGGCACCTGCACTTATATAGAACACTTCCCTATCCAGCACTGGCATGTATACTGAACCACCGCACCTATATAGCATCCACGCTCCAGGAAATGTGGCAGGATCGCATATTTTGGGCATAAGCACCAATATGGCAATATAGACCCAAAAAAGTGGAACCTCCGAAATTATATGGCACCTGCACTTATATAGAGCCCTTCCCTATCCAGCACTGGCATGTATACTGAACCACCGCACCTATATAGCCCCACGCTCCAGGAAATGTGGCAGGATCGCACATCTTGGGCATAAGCACCAATATGGCAATATAGCCCCAAAAAAGTGGAACCTCCGCAACTATATGGCTTCTGCACTTATATAGAACCCGTCCCTATCCAGCACTGGCATGTATACTGAACCACCGCACCTATATAGCCCCCACGCTCCAGGAAATGTGGCAGGATCGCACAACTTGGGCATAAGCACCAATATGGCAATATAGCCCCAAAAAAGTGGAACCTCCGCAACTATATGGCACCTGCACTTACATAGAACCCTTCCCTATCCAGCACTGGCATGTATACCGAACCACCGCACCTATATAGCATCCACGCTCCAGGAAATGTGGCAGGATCGCACATCTTGGGCATAAGCACCAATATGGCAATATAGCCCCAAAAAAGTGGAACCTCCGAAATGATATGGCACCTGCACTTATATAGAGCCCTTCCCTATCCAGCACTGGCATGTATACTGAACCACCGCACCTATATAGCCCCACGCTCCAGGAAATGTGGCAGGATCGCACATCTTGGGCATAAGCACCAATATGGCAATATAGCCCCAAAAAAGTGGAACCTTGTAGTGGCCAGTGAAGCAAACCCAGATTAAATTCCCTAATAATTTCCCAGATATAAAGCAGATTCAAATCACGCGCCAACTTGATTAGTTCGAACACCAAGGCTTTAAAAACAGCTACTTCGAATATGGAGCTTTAATTGCTCGAATGTTCTTTTTCGTCTCTCGAGACCGAATTCTATGGAAGGGTCCCGTTAAAGCTCGTCTATGCCGCTTAAGCCGACAGCGACGGTGCACACGCGGATCAATTCCATTTCTCTCCCAAAACACTTCGGTTGTGCCTGTGCCAATAGTGCCAAACTCTAGTGGAAGTCCACGTGTCCCTGTATTACATAATACATACCAAATTACATAACTGCAAGTCGGCGGAGAATCGACTAAAAAAGCAAGATCAAGCTATATTGTGTGGTGAAAGTGCAAAGTGCTACGTAGAGAAAAAGAAGGTGATTATAGAGGAAAGCCGGTTTGGTACATTCACTGAATTCCGAATCTATTACAGAATCTCTTGGTCACTGGAGGTCTGCCGTGCTTTGGCGCTCTCACGCCTAAACCCCCCCACGCAACCTCCAGTGTCTTATTTTTGGCCGCTTCGAATTACCAGCGTCTCCGTTGTACGGACGATCTGCATCGACTTTTGAATGCCCTCTAATCGTATCTTGCGAGATACAACTCAACATCCTTGAGGCGGAATCGACAACGCCTAGGAATTAAAGTGGAAATTTATGTCAGCTGAAATTGTGCAGAAAATGTGAATACCAGATCAGGAATCGGAATCTAGGGTGACCTGTGTCGTGGACAACATGTGATCATCGATTCGTGAGTACGAACATACCCGCGAATTAGCAGGGTATAGCAGTGGTGCAGCGTAATGAAAGGGAGAGCGTGATAACTCACACGCCAAGAGCGAGCTTTCGTTCGAAGAGAATTCGGACATATGCGTGCGTATGCACACACATATAAACGTGCATTAACTTGATCATCGACATTCTCTTTGCTTTGTCTTGTTCTTTTCTTTTGCTTGCATTCTTGTGTTTGCACTTCAATTAAATTTGACTTTAAATGTAAAATCATATAAACATATACATTTATATTAAGGAATATCTTTCCTATAGAATTAATTTCTTTATCTTATGTCTTAAGTTCCTTTCCTAATTAACTCAATGTTAAGCCTTGATTAACTCTGGCAATGTCGGCCAAAATATCATTCTTTAATTCTTTACTATTTTTATATAATTAATATTGTTCCACAGCTACCGAAGCAGTTCATTGGGCCCAACGAGCTCGTCAAGGAAAGTGTTTGAATTTGGTAATGATCATTAGTTTTGTATTGAATGGAAATGTTGACCTTCGTGAGTAAAAAGGCTCAGTTTTGCTATGAATTGTATTTTATATTCTTAAGTTAATGAACCTTTTGTTAGATATGAATCTTTTGAATCTTAATTAATATAACTATTTTGAATTAACATGAATATGGAATAAATAACCACCATTCTGTCTAAGTACATAATGCCAATGATACATCGAGTGTAATAATGCCGCGGTAGTTACGTTAGGGGCCATGCCAACATCGTTCCACGCATTGCCGAAGGTAGGGAGGGTATAGAGGAACTAGTGATCTCCTACACCTAGGATCACTAAATTAAATACGCGACTACCGGATTCCTTCTTGCCATCTATGCCGACCGGGGATTGATTACATTTGTTTTTTTTTTCTTGTGTTTTGATCAAAGTAGATTCTGTGTAAGTGCACTTAAATTTTTATAATATGGCGAGAACAAGGAAGTATAGGGATAGGAAAGACCCCGACCCCATCCGGCGAGCTGAGCCCAGAGCGCAGTATAGTGCACTAACCCCGATTCCCTTTCCTGCGGAGGCTGCATTGCCAAAAAGATTTAACCAGCCCGTAGCCGTAACGTTATAAAATGGCGCCCAACGTGGGGCCCGAAGACGAAACGACGTGTTATAATCGTAAAAGGGTAGCAAAGATACGATTATTTCAAGATGAGGATAATTCCGAACGTTTGGAGTAACCTTCGTGCTTCACGGCTAAGCTCTGTTAATACATCCATTAGCCTGTTAATTAGAAAATTCGGTATATCGTGTAGACGTGTAGTCAGCTTTTGGAATGGAGATTTCAATTCGACTGAGTAGGGATTGGTCTACCAAGAAATGACGGCGTGAACTGTATAGATGTCTGAAGAATATATTTTAGTAGAATAAAGATGTTAGTGCCGTGTATCTGAGCTGTGGAATGTGCGATTGCAATGCAGGATTTTGTATTGATCGACCCAACCAGACGCACGACCACTTTCAACTTTATAGGAACATGACTTGTTCGATACTTGGAATGGCGGGTCTTAGAGGAACTTTGAGTTCCCGACGAGTATCAAACATAGTCTAATAGGAACCTTTAATATCCATTTAAATCAATAATCATAGAGGCAGAAGAGAGGAGTTACACATCGATGTAGCATTGGCATTTGTGGAAAAGACAGAAAATATAAAATTGATTGGAGAGAAAAAAAAAAAAATTAAGAGGAAATATGACCAGTAAGGATAATAGCTTTGAAACTGCATTATATCAGCATGGCTATTGTCGCATTTGCCACGATAAACTTGAGAAAGATCAATTGTTTGCCACGACACCGTGTCAACATCAATTTCACCATTCCTGTTTGACCGATTGGCTTAAGAGTTCACCGAGTTGTCCAACCTGTCGCGGACTATGCACTACAGAATTGTTAGTTCGGGGAAATGTTGATTTGGCGACGGAATTGAATAACGCGGACCTTGCAGAGGCAGGAGATTCGAACACTGAAGGAATTCCCCTCGATGCGCCAGGGCCAAGTGGAAGTAGATTTCGAGGTAGAGGCAGAGGCGCTATTCCCAAGTCAAATATAGTAACGAGATCTAAGCAAAGGGAGGGAAATCCTACCCCTACAGACCCAACTAGCCAATCGCTGAATTCATCTAACGCCATGGATAAGAGCGAAATTGTTAATTTGGTAAGGTCAATGATGGGCACACAACAAAAGACGTTGTTGGAGAAGCTAACCGCCCATATAGAGACAGCATTGAGCCATCAGCTGAGTTCGTTTCAATTGAGATCGGGACTTGCGGAGCAGGCTTCGAATTATCAGCATGTACCAGCAGACGTTAGGAGTAGAGCAAGCCAAGAGGCAGACTTAAGGAATACTAGCAATCGCTCTTCAGTTTCAATTTCACCAGAAAAGGTAGGACATGTTATTCAAAACTGGAAGGTAAAGTTTGACGGTAGTAAGGACGGTCTATCGGCCACAGAATTTATTTACCGGGTACGTTCCTTGACGGCACAGACCCTGGGAAACAATTTCCAGCTGGTTTGCGATCATTTGCACTTATTGTTATCCGCAAAAGCAGGTGATTGGTTCTGGCAGTTCCATCGTAAACATGAAGAGTTCGCGTGGGAGACTTTTTGTCTGGCATTTAGGGATAAATATGACGATGCTGCCACTGACGTCGACATATGGCGTAGAATCGCGAAACGAAAGCAAGGGGAAAATGAACCTTTTGATTCCTATCAGAACAGTATAGAAGAGTTGGTGAATAGACTCGAGCGTAGCCTACCAGAATGCGACCTTGTTAAGTACACTTCATCACGAGTTACTACATTTGAATATCACTTCGATAAAGAAATTACTTTTAGAGGTTAAAAAGCACGAACAATTTTATTCGGAACTTCGAAACCCTTCTTACAAAACGCCTTTTGTAAACCGGCGCAACATCTCCGAGATCTCTCCGGAGAGGGAACACCTTGAGGAGCCTGAACCAATAATATCAGCGATCATGCGTAATTGTGATAAGATAGGGCATAGATGGGATGATTGTGTGGAACCTAGAAGCATATTTTGTTACGGTTGTGGAACCAAGAATGTTTACAAGCCACGTTGCTCTAAGTGCCATCCTTCGGAAAACCGGCTGCGGGATGTGTCAACGAACCTCCTGTAGGCACATCCGTACCAAAACATAGCGAAAGCATCAGTCAGACTATAGATGAGGGTTTAGCTAAAACCGCTATGGACTCAGGATTTTTATCGGATAAACGACCAACTAGATATTTACCCTTACATGTAAGACTGTCAATTTACAAGAAAGCTAGAAATAGGATATTTGGCGATCTTTGTACCATATCAACTACGACAAAATCTAAAAGATCTACCCTTCGATTACGAAAATTTTGGAAAACAGTTGTTCGCACTCGACAATGCTTAATTGCTTCCATATTCAGTACGGGAGATAATCGTCTGTACACACCCATCACGATTGAAGACAAGGTTTACAACGCCTTGTTAGATTCTGGAGCGTCGGTTAGTTGCGTTGGCAACAATGCCGCCCGTGCTCTCCTTAACCATCCGAAATCACGTAAGTGTTCGGGAAGGGTTAAAACAGCCAGCGGAACCAAATGCTCGGTTGAGGGCATTTTCACAGCGACTATTACATATGGTAGTCTCACGGAAAGTATAGATTTTTTCATCATACCAAACTTAACCCAAGAGGTTTACTTAGGAATTGACTTTTTTAGGAAATTTAAACTTGCTGATCGACTCATGAGCGAAAGTGTCTCTGAGTTAGATATAGGTCCCACGGAGGATGAGGAAAGCTCACCCAAGTTACACAAACTTTCTAGTAAAGAGCAGAAGAGACTGCAAGATGTCGTCGAAATTTTTCCTTCGTACGAACGAGACGGATTGGGCAGAACCAGCATTATTTCGCACTCGATCGACGTAGGTGATGCTAAGGCGATTAAACAAAGACACTGGCCAATCTCCCCTGCGCGCGAAAAACTTATGTTTTCTGAGGTAGATAATATGTTAGCTCTCGATATCATAGAACCTTCTTGCAGTCCTTGGAGTAGTAATTGTGTTCTTGTTCAAAAAGGTGATAAGGTTCGGTTGTGTTTAGACTCTCGCGAGATCAATAAATACACGAGAAAGGATGCTTACCCCTTACCACATATTGACGGGATCTTAAGCCGCTTACCTCCAGCGCGGTATATAACTGGTCTTGATATGAAACATGCTTTCTGGCAAATACCATTGGACGAAACATCACGACCGTATACTGCGTTTACCGTTCCGAATCGTCCACTGTACCAATATAAGGTCATGCCATTTGGTCTGACAAATGCACCTCAGACCTTATGCCGCTTAATGGACCATGTCATACCCCCACATTTACGGAATCGAGTTTTTGTATATCTCGATGACTTGCTTGTTCTATCGGATGACTTTGATTCGCACTTGATTCTTTTGCAAGAAATCGCACTATGCTTAAGAAAAGCGAATATTACTATCAACGTTCGAAAATCTAAGTTCTGCATGAGAGAGATTAAATATCTCGGTTTCATAATTTCGGATGGTCAGATCAAGACTGATCCATTTAAGATTCAGGCAATCAACGACTTCCCAATTCCAACAACGGTAAAGCAGTTACGACGGTTTCTCGGTTTATCCGGATGGTATCGACGTTTCGTCGAGAATTATGCCTCCGTGAGCTATCCATTGACCGAGATGCTTAAGAAACAGAATACTTCCTTAATATGGAATGAAACCGCAACCAATGCTTTTGAAGAATTGAAACGAAGATTAACATCAGCCCCAATCCTCAGAACTCCTGATTTTTCTAAGAAATTCATCTTATTGTGTGATGCTAGTTCTTTTGGTCTCGGGTGCGTCCTAGCGCAAGCGAATGAAGAAGGCTTCGAAATGCCAATTGGATACATGTCGGTTAAGTTATCCAAAGCTCAACGGAATTATTCCGTTACAGAACTAGAATGTCTAGCAGTTATTAAGGGAATTAAGAAATTTCGAGCTTACATAGAAGGCCAGGAATTCTTAGTAATAACTGACCATGCAGCATTGCAGTGGTTGATGCGACAAAAGGATTTGTCTGGAAGGCTCGCGCGATGGGCTCTACAGTTACAGGGTTTTGATTTCCACAAAATGTTATTGCTGACACTCTGTCCAGGCAAAATGAATCGTCAGTAGATGAGTTTATCGATCTAGGGCCGATCATCGATTTAGAGTCCGAGCATTTCACTTCGTTGGAATATCTGGATTTAATTGAACAGGCAGGATCGCACATCTTGGGCATAAGCACCAATATGGCAATATAGCCCCAAAAAAGTGGAACCTTGTAGTGGCCAGTGAAGCAAACCCAGATTAAATTCCCTAATAATTTCCCAGATATAAAGCAGATTCAAATCACGCGCCAACTTGATTAGTTCGAACACCAAGGCTTTAAAAACAGCTACTTCGAATATGGAGCTTTAATTGCTCGAATGTTCTTTTTCGTCTCTCGAGACCGAATTCTATGGAAGGGTCCCGTTAAAGCTCGTCTATGCCGCTTAAGCCGACAGCGACGGTGCACACGCGGATCAATTCCATTTCTCTCCCAAAACACTTCGGTTGTGCCTGTGCCAATAGTGCCAAACTCTAGTGGAAGTCCACGTGTCCCTGTATTACATAATACATACCAAATTACATAACTGCAAGTCGGCGGAGAATCGACTAAAAAAGCAAGATCAAGCTATATTGTGTGGTGAAAGTGCAAAGTGCTACGTAGAGAAAAAGAAGGTGATTATAGAGGAAAGCCGGTTTGGTACATTCACTGAATTCCGAATCTATTACAGAATCTCTTGGTCACTGGAGGTCTGCCGTGCTTTGGCGCTCTCACGCCTAAACCCCCCCACGCAACCTCCAGTGTCTTATTTTTGGCCGCTTCGAATTACCAGCGTCTCCGTTGTACGGACGATCTGCATCGACTTTTGAATGCCCTCTAATCGTATCTTGCGAGATACAACTCAACATCCTTGAGGCGGAATCGACAACGCCTAGGAATTAAAGTGGAAATTTATGTCAGCTGAAATTGTGCAGAAAATGTGAATACCAGATCAGGAATCGGAATCTAGGGTGACCTGTGTCGTGGACAACATGTGATCATCGATTCGTGAGTACGAACATACCCGCGAATTAGCAGGGTATAGCAGTGGTGCAGCGTAATGAAAGGGAGAGCGTGATAACTCACACGCCAAGAGCGAGCTTTCGTTCGAAGAGAATTCGGACATATGCGTGCGTATGCACACACATATAAACGTGCATTAACTTGATCATCGACATTCTCTTTGCTTTGTCTTGTTCTTTTCTTTTGCTTGCATTCTTGTGTTTGCACTTCAATTAAATTTGACTTTAAATGTAAAATCATATAAACATATACATTTATATTAAGGAATATCTTTCCTATAGAATTAATTTCTTTATCTTATGTCTTAAGTTCCTTTCCTAATTAACTCAATGTTAAGCCTTGATTAACTCTGGCAATGTCGGCCAAAATATCATTCTTTAATTCTTTACTATTTTTATATAATTAATATTGTTCCACAGCTACCGAAGCAGTTCATTGGGCCCAACGAGCTCGTCAAGGAAAGTGTTTGAATTTGGTAATGATCATTAGTTTTGTATTGAATGGAAATGTTGACCTTCGTGAGTAAAAAGGCTCAGTTTTGCTATGAATTGTATTTTATATTCTTAAGTTAATGAACCTTTTGTTAGATATGAATCTTTTGAATCTTAATTAATATAACTATTTTGAATTAACATGAATATGGAATAAATAACCACCATTCTGTCTAAGTACATAATGCCAATGATACATCGAGTGTAATAATGCCGCGGTAGTTACGTTAGGGGCCATGCCAACATCGTTCCACGCATTGCCGAAGGTAGGGAGGGTATAGAGGAACTAGTGGTCTCCTACACCTAGGATCACTAAATTAAATACGCGACTACCGGATTCCTTCTTGCCATCTATGCCGACCGGGGATTGATTACATTTGTTTTTTTTTTCTTGTGTTTTGATCAAAGTAGATTCTGTGTAAGTGCACTTAAATTTTTATAATATGGCGAGAACAAGGAAGTATAGGGATAGGAAAGACCCCGACCCCATCCGGCGAGCTGAGCCCAGAGCGCAGTATAGTGCACTAACCCCGATTCCCTTTCCTGCGGAGGCTGCATTGCCAAAAAGATTTAACCAGCCCGTAGCCGTAACGTTATAAAATGGCGCCCAACGTGGGGCCCGAAGACGAAACGACGTGTTATAATCGTAAAAGGGTAGCAAAGATACGATTATTTCAAGATGAGGATAATTCCGAACGTTTGGAGTAACCTTCGTGCTTCACGGCTAAGCTCTGTTAATACATCCATTAGCCTGTTAATTAGAAAATTCGGTATATCGTGTAGACGTGTAGTCAGCTTTTGGAATGGAGATTTCAATTCGACTGAGTAGGGATTGGTCTACCAAGAAATGACGGCGTGAACTGTATAGATGTCTGAAGAATATATTTTAGTAGAATAAAGATGTTAGTGCCGTGTATCTGAGCTGTGGAATGTGCGATTGCAATGCAGGATTTTGTATTGATCGACCCAACCAGACGCACGACCACTTTCAACTTTATAGGAACATGACTTGTTCGATACTTGGAATGGCGGGTCTTAGAGGAACTTTGAGTTCCCGACGAGTATCAAACATAGTCTAATAGGAACCTTTAATATCCATTTAAATCAATAATCATAGAGGCAGAAGAGAGGAGTTACACATCGATGTAGCATTGGCATTTGTGGAAAAGACAGAAAATATAAAATTGATTGGAGAGAAAAAAAAAAAAATTAAGAGGAAATATGACCAGTAAGGATAATAGCTTTGAAACTGCATTATATCAGCATGGCTATTGTCGCATTTGCCACGATAAACTTGAGGAAGATCAATTGTTTGCCACGACACCGTGTCAACATCAATTTCACCATTCCTGTTTGACCGATTGGCTTAAGAGTTCACCGAGTTGTCCAACCTGTCGCGGACTATGCACTACAGAATTGTTAGTTCGGGGAAATGTTGATTTGGCGACGGAATTGAATAACGCGGACCTTGCAGAGGCAGGAGATTCGAACACTGAAGGAATTCCCCTCGATGCGCCAGGGCCAAGTGGAAGTAGATTTCGAGGTAGAGGCAGAGGCGCTATTCCCAAGTCAAATATAGTAACGAGATCTAAGCAAAGGGAGGGAAATCCTACCCCTACAGACCCAACTAGCCAATCGCTGAATTCATCTAACGCCATGGATAAGAGCGAAATTGTTAATTTGGTAAGGTCAATGATGGGCACACAACAAAAGACGTTGTTGGAGAAGCTAACCGCCCATATAGAGACAGCATTGAGCCATCAGCTGAGTTCGTTTCAATTGAGATCGGGACTTGCGGAGCAGGCTTCGAATTATCAGCATGTACCAGCAGACGTTAGGAGTAGAGCAAGCCAAGAGGCAGACTTAAGGAATACTAGCAATCGCTCTTCAGTTTCAATTTCACCAGAAAAGGTAGGACATGTTATTCAAAACTGGAAGGTAAAGTTTGACGGTAGTAAGGACGGTCTATCGGCCACAGAATTTATTTACCGGGTACGTTCCTTGACGGCACAGACCCTGGGAAACAATTTCCAGCTGGTTTGCGATCATTTGCACTTATTGTTATCCGCAAAAGCAGGTGATTGGTTCTGGCAGTTCCATCGTAAACATGAAGAGTTCGCGTGGGAGACTTTTTGTCTGGCATTTAGGGATAAATATGACGATGCTGCCACTGACGTCGACATATGGCGTAGAATCGCGAAACGAAAGCAAGGGGAAAATGAACCTTTTGATTCCTATCAGAACAGTATAGAAGAGTTGGTGAATAGACTCGAGCGTAGCCTACCAGAATGCGACCTTGTTAAGTACACTTCATCACGAGTTACTACATTTGAATATCACTTCGATAAAGAAATTACTTTTAGAGGTTAAAAAGCACGAACAATTTTATTCGGAACTTCGAAACCCTTCTTACAAAACGCCTTTTGTAAACCGGCGCAACATCTCCGAGATCTCTCCGGAGAGGGAACACCTTGAGGAGCCTGAACCAATAATATCAGCGATCATGCGTAATTGTGATAAGATAGGGCATAGATGGGATGATTGTGTGGAACCTAGAAGCATATTTTGTTACGGTTGTGGAACCAAGAATGTTTACAAGCCACGTTGCTCTAAGTGCCATCCTTCGGAAAACCGGCTGCGGGATGTGTCAACGAACCTCCTGTAGGCACATCCGTACCAAAACATAGCGAAAGCATCAGTCAGACTATAGATGAGGGTTTAGCTAAAACCGCTATGGACTCAGGATTTTTATCGGATAAACGACCAACTAGATATTTACCCTTACATGTAAGACTGTCAATTTACAAGAAAGCTAGAAATAGGATATTTGGCGATCTTTGTACCATATCAACTACGACAAAATCTAAAAGATCTACCCTTCGATTACGAAAATTTTGGAAAACAGTTGTTAGCACTCGACAATGCTTAATTGCTTCCATATTCAGTACGGGAGATAATCGTCTGTACACACCCATCACGATTGAAGACAAGGTTTACAACGCCTTGTTAGATTCTGGAGCGTCGGTTAGTTGCGTTGGCAACAATGCCGCCCGTGCTCTCCTTAACCATCCGAAATCACGTAAGTGTTCGGGAAGGGTTAAAACAGCCAGCGGAACCAAATGCTCGGTTGAGGGCATTTTCACAGCGACTATTACATATGGTAGTCTCACGGAAAGTATAGATTTTTTCATCATACCAAACTTAACCCAAGAGGTTTACTTAGGAATTGACTTTTTTAGGAAATTTAAACTTGCTGATCGACTCATGAGCGAAAGTGTCTCTGAGTTAGATATAGGTCCCACGGAGGATGAGGAAAGCTCACCCAAGTTACACAAACTTTCTAGTAAAGAGCAGAAGAGACTGCAAGATGTCGTCGAAATTTTTCCTTCGTACGAACGAGACGGATTGGGCAGAACCAGCATTATTTCGCACTCGATCGACGTAGGTGATGCTAAGGCGATTAAACAAAGACACTGGCCAATCTCCCCTGCGCGCGAAAAACTTATGTTTTCTGAGGTAGATAATATGTTAGCTCTCGATATCATAGAACCTTCTTGCAGTCCTTGGAGTAGTAATTGTGTTCTTGTTCAAAAAGGTGATAAGGTTCGGTTGTGTTTAGACTCTCGCGAGATCAATAAATACACGAGAAAGGATGCTTACCCCTTACCACATATTGACGGGATCTTAAGCCGCTTACCTCCAGCGCGGTATATAACTGGTCTTGATATGAAACATGCTTTCTGGCAAATACCATTGGACGAAACATCACGACCGTATACTGCGTTTACCGTTCCGAATCGTCCACTGTACCAATATAAGGTCATGCCATTTGGTCTGACAAATGCACCTCAGACCTTATGCCGCTTAATGGACCATGTCATACCCCCACATTTACGGAATCGAGTTTTTGTATATCTCGATGACTTGCTTGTTCTATCGGATGACTTTGATTCGCACTTGATTCTTTTGCAAGAAATCGCACTATGCTTAAGAAAAGCGAATATTACTATCAACGTTCGAAAATCTAAGTTCTGCATGAGAGAGATTAAATATCTCGGTTTCATAATTTCGGATGGTCAGATCAAGACTGATCCATTTAAGATTCAGGCAATCAACGACTTCCCAATTCCAACAACGGTAAAGCAGTTACGACGGTTTCTCGGTTTATCCGGATGGTATCGACGTTTCGTCGAGAATTATGCCTCCGTGAGCTATCCATTGACCGAGATGCTTAAGAAACAGAATACTTCCTTAATATGGAATGAAACCGCAACCAATGCTTTTGAAGAATTGAAACGAAGATTAACATCAGCCCCAATCCTCAGAACTCCTGATTTTTCTAAGAAATTCATCTTATTGTGTGATGCTAGTTCTTTTGGTCTCGGGTGCGTCCTAGCGCAAGAGAATGAAGAAGGCTTCGAAATGCCAATTGGATACATGTCGGTTAAGTTATCCAAAGCTCAACGGAATTATTCCGTTACAGAACTAGAATGTCTAGCAGTTATTAAGGGAATTAAGAAATTTCGAGCTTACATAGAAGGCCAGGAATTCTTAGTAATAACTGACCATGCAGCATTGCAGTGGTTGATGCGACAAAAGGATTTGTCTGGAAGGCTCGCGCGATGGGCTCTACAGTTACAGGGTTTTGATTTCCACAAAATGTTATTGCTGACACTCTGTCCAGGCAAAATGAATCGTCAGTAGATGAGTTTATCGATCTAGGGCCGATCATCGATTTAGAGTCCGAGCATTTCACTTCGTTGGAATATCTGGATTTAATTGAACGCATTCAGCAGAACCAAGAGAAACTTCCAGATTTAAAAATAACAGATGGCTATGTATACAAACGCACCGAAGCTTCGATTGGAGATTCTGAATCTGACCACCAGTCGTGGAAATTATTGGTACCCTCTGGCCTAGTCAGTAGTGTTATCAAACAAGCCCATGATTCTCCTAGCGCATCACATGGCGGGATGGGTAAAACCGTTGAAAAACTTAAGAGATACCTGTTCTGGCCCAAGATGTTGGTTCAAATCCGAGAGTACGTGAATAATTGTGTCGTTTGTAAACAGACCAAAAGTCCCAATATAGTATTACGACCACCATTGGGAAAGCCAATGCAATCAGAGAGACCGTTTCAACGACTCTACATGGATCTGTTAGGTCCATACCCTCGTTCAAAGGCAGGGAATATCGGATTATTAATAATCGTGGATCATTGTACAAAATTCCATTTTCTCTGTCCATTGAAACGATTCACTTCCGGAAAGATTTGCGAGTACTTAGAAAATTCCATTTTCTTTCCGTTTGGAGTGCCGGAATCCATCTTAACGGACAATGGTTCTCAATTTCGATCAGGATTCTTTGAGGCTTTTCTAACTCGATTTTCAATTAAACATAATTGTACCGCTTTTTATTCGCCTCAAGCGAATGCAAGCGAGCGCTTATACCGATCGGTTTTGGCGGCTGTCCGTGCGTACGTGGGGAAAGATCACCCTACCTGGGATCAACGACTGAATGAGATTAACGGTGCTATTCGATCCAGTCTACATACAACCACCGGATATTCTCCTTACTTCCTTACGTTTGGGCAAAACATGATTTTGAATGGCAAGGATTACGAATTGCTCAGGAAACTTAACTTGCTATCAGATGATTCTAGAGTTAATTACCCCGATGCTCTTCAGTTGGCAAGGTATGCAGCAAAGGTCAACAATGCAAAGGCTCATGCAACCAACGCGAGGGTATACAATTTGAGGAGTAGAAACATACAATTCAACGTCGGAGATCAGGTTTACGTTCGCAATTTCTCCCAAAGCAACGCGTCTAAACAATTCAGCCATAAATTAGCGCAGGTGTTTGTGACCGCCACAGTAACGAAAAAGCTAGGTCCTGCTTATTACGAATTATCGAACGAGAAAGGAAAGAAAATGGGAGTATATCACGTAAAGGATATTCAAACCCGCTAATTCACTGTCCTTCTTTTCTTTTCGATTACGATCCCTGTCGATCACTCCGGGACATAATCTGGTGGTGGAGAGTGTAGTGGCCAGTGAAGCAAACCCAGATTAAATTCCCTAATAATTTCCCAGATATAAAGCAGATTCAAATCACGCGCCAACTTGATTAGTTCGAACACCAAGGCTTTAAAAACAGCTACTTCGAATATGGAGCTTTAATTGCTCGAATGTTCTTTTTCGTCTCTCGAGACCGAATTCTATGGAAGGGTCCCGTTAAAGCTCGTCTATGCCGCTTAAGCCGACAGCGACGGTGCACACGCGGATCAATTCCATTTCTCTCCCAAAACACTTCGGTTGTGCCTGTGCCAATAGTGCCAAACTCTAGTGGAAGTCCACGTGTCCCTGTATTACATAATACATACCAAATTACATAACTGCAAGTCGGCGGAGAATCGACTAAAAAAGCAAGATCAAGCTATATTGTGTGGTGAAAGTGCAAAGTGCTACGTAGAGAAAAAGAAGGTGATTATAGAGGAAAGCCGGTTTGGTACATTCACTGAATTCCGAATCTATTACAGAATCTCTTGGTCACTGGAGGTCTGCCGTGCTTTGGCGCTCTCACGCCTAAGCCCCCCCACGCAACCTCCAGTGTCTTATTTTTGGCCGCTTCGAATTACCAGCGTCTCCGTTGTACGGACGATCTGCATCGACTTTTGAATGCCCTCTAATCGTATCTTGCGAGATACAACTCAACATCCTTGAGGCGGAATCGACAACGCCTAGGAATTAAAGTGGAAATTTATGTCAGCTGAAATTGTGCAGAAAATGTGAATACCAGATCAGGAATCGGAATCTAGGGTGACCTGTGTCGTGGACAACATGTGATCATCGATTCGTGAGTACGAACATACCCGCGAATTAGCAGGGTATAGCAGTGGTGCAGCGTAATGAAAGGGAGAGCGTGATAACTCACACGCCAAGAGCGAGCTTTCGTTCGAAGAGAATTCGGACATATGCGTGCGTATGCACACACATATAAACGTGCATTAACTTGATCATCGACATTCTCTTTGCTTTGTCTTGTTCTTTTCTTTTGCTTGCATTCTTGTGTTTGCACTTCAATTAAATTTGACTTTAAATGTAAAATCATATAAACATATACATTTATATTAAGGAATATCTTTCCTATAGAATTAATTTCTTTATCTTATGTCTTAAGTTCCTTTCCTAATTAACTCAATGTTAAGCCTTGATTAACTCTGGCAATGTCGGCCAAAATATCATTCTTTAATTCTTTACTATTTTTATATAATTAATATTGTTCCACAGCTACCGAAGCAGTTCATTGGGCCCAACGAGCTCGTCAAGGAAAGTGTTTGAATTTGGTAATGATCATTAGTTTTGTATTGAATGGAAATGTTGACCTTCGTGAGTAAAAAGGCTCAGTTTTGCTATGAATTGTATTTTATATTCTTAAGTTAATGAACCTTTTGTTAGATATGAATCTTTTGAATCTTAATTAATATAACTATTTTGAATTAACATGAATATGGAATAAATAACCACCATTCTGTCTAAGTACATAATGCCAATGATACATCGAGTGTAATAATGCCGCGGTAGTTACGTTAGGGGCCATGCCAACATCGTTCCACGCATTGCCGAAGGTAGGGAGGGTATAGAGGAACTAGTGATCTCCTACACCTAGTATCACTAAATTAAATACGCGACTACCGGATTCCTTCTTGCCATCTATGCCGACCGGGGATTGATTACATTTGTTTTTTTTTTCTTGTGTTTTGATCAAAGTAGATTCTGTGTAAGTGCACTTAAATTTTTATAATATGGCGAGAACAAGGAAGTATAGGGATAGGAAAGACCCCGACCCCATCCGGCGAGCTGAGCCCAGAGCGCAGTATAGTGCACTAACCCCGATTCCCTTTCCTGCGGAGGCTGCATTGCCAAAAAGATTTAACCAGCCCGTAGCCGTAACGTTATAAAATGGCGCCCAACGTGGGGCCCGAAGACGAAACGACGTGTTATAATCGTAAAAGGGTAGCAAAGATACGATTATTTCAAGATGAGGATAATTCCGAACGTTTGGAGTAACCTTCGTGCTTCACGGCTAAGCTCTGTTAATACATCCATTAGCCTGTTAATTAGAAAATTCGGTATATCGTGTAGACGTGTAGTCAGCTTTTGGAATGGAGATTTCAATTCGACTGAGTAGGGATTGGTCTACCAAGAAATGACGGCGTGAACTGTATAGATGTCTGAAGAATATATTTTAGTAGAATAAAGATGTTAGTGCCGTGTATCTGAGCTGTGGAATGTGCGATTGCAATGCAGGATTTTGTATTGATCGACCCAACCAGACGCACGACCACTTTCAACTTTATAGGAACATGACTTGTTCGATACTTGGAATGGCGGGTCTTAGAGGAACTTTGAGTTCCCGACGAGTATCAAACATAGTCTAATAGGAACCTTTAATATCCATTTAAATCAATAATCATAGAGGCAGAAGAGAGGAGTTACACATCGATGTAGCATTGGCATTTGTGGAAAAGACAGAAAATATAAAATTGATTGGAGAGAAAAAAAAAAAAATTAAGAGGAAATATGACCAGTAAGGATAATAGCTTTGAAACTGCATTATATCAGCATGGCTATTGTCGCATTTGCCACGATAAACTTGAGAAAGATCAATTGTTTGCCACGACACCGTGTCAACATCAATTTCACCATTCCTGTTTGACCGATTGGCTTAAGAGTTCACCGAGTTGTCCAACCTGTCGCGGACTATGCACTACAGAATTGTTAGTTCGGGGAAATGTTGATTTGGCGACGGAATTGAATAACGCGGACCTTGCAGAGGCAGGAGATTCGAACACTGAAGGAATTCCCCTCGATGCGCCAGGGCCAAGTGGAAGTAGATTTCGAGGTAGAGGCAGAGGCGCTATTCCCAAGTCAAATATAGTAACGAGATCTAAGCAAAGGGAGGGAAATCCTACCCCTACAGACCCAACTAGCCAATCGCTGAATTCATCTAACGCCATGGATAAGAGCGAAATTGTTAATTTGGTAAGGTCAATGATGGGCACACAACAAAAGACGTTGTTGGAGAAGCTAACCGCCCATATAGAGACAGCATTGAGCCATCAGCTGAGTTCGTTTCAATTGAGATCGGGACTTGCGGAGCAGGCTTCGAATTATCAGCATGTACCAGCAGACGTTAGGAGTAGAGCAAGCCAAGAGGCAGACTTAAGGAATACTAGCAATCGCTCTTCAGTTTCAATTTCACCAGAAAAGGTAGGACATGTTATTCAAAACTGGAAGGTAAAGTTTGACGGTAGTAAGGACGGTCTATCGGCCACAGAATTTATTTACCGGGTACGTTCCTTGACGGCACAGACCCTGGGAAACAATTTCCAGCTGGTTTGCGATCATTTGCACTTATTGTTATCCGCAAAAGCAGGTGATTGGTTCTGGCAGTTCCATCGTAAACATGAAGAGTTCGCGTGGGAGACTTTTTGTCTGGCATTTAGGGATAAATATGACGATGCTGCCACTGACGTCGACATATGGCGTAGAATCGCGAAACGAAAGCAAGGGAAAAATGAACCTTTTGATTCCTATCAGAACAGTATAGAAGAGTTGGTGAATAGACTCGAGCGTAGCCTACCAGAATGCGACCTTGTTAAGTACACTTCATCACGAGTTACTACATTTGAATATCACTTCGATAAAGAAATTACTTTTAGAGGTTAAAAAGCACGAACAATTTTATTCGGAACTTCGAAACCCTTCTTACAAAACGCCTTTTGTAAACCGGCGCAACATCTCCGAGATCTCTCCGGAGAGGGAACACCTTGAGGAGCCTGAACCAATAATATCAGCGATCATGCGTAATTGTGATAAGATAGGGCATAGATGGGATGATTGTGTGGAACCTAGAAGCATATTTTGTTACGGTTGTGGAACCAAGAATGTTTACAAGCCACGTTGCTCTAAGTGCCATCCTTCGGAAAACCGGCTGCGGGATGTGTCAACGAACCTCCTGTAGGCACATCCGTACCAAAACATAGCGAAAGCATCAGTCAGACTATAGATGAGGGTTTAGCTAAAACCGCTATGGACTCAGGATTTTTATCGGATAAACGACCAACTAGATATTTACCCTTACATGTAAGACTGTCAATTTACAAGAAAGCTAGAAATAGGATATTTGGCGATCTTTGTACCATATCAACTACGACAAAATCTAAAAGATCTACCCTTCGATTACGAAAATTTTGGAAAACAGTTGTTAGCACTCGACAATGCTTAATTGCTTCCATATTCAGTACGGGAGATAATCGTCTGTACACACCCATCACGATTGAAGACAAGGTTTACAACGCCTTGTTAGATTCTGGAGCGTCGGTTAGTTGCGTTGGCAACAATGCCGCCCGTGCTCTCCTTAACCATCCGAAATCACGTAAGTGTTCGGGAAGGGTTAAAACAGCCAGCGGAACCAAATGCTCGGTTGAGGGCATTTTCACAGCGACTATTACATATGGTAGTCTCACGGAAAGTATAGATTTTTTCATCATACCAAACTTAACCCAAGAGGTTTACTTAGGAATTGACTTTTTTAGGAAATTTAAACTTGCTGATCGACTCATGAGCGAAAGTGTCTCTGAGTTAGATATAGGTCCCACGGAGGATGAGGAAAGCTCACCCAAGTTACACAAACTTTCTAGTAAAGAGCAGAAGAGACTGCAAGATGTCGTCGAAATTTTTCCTTCGTACGAACGAGACGGATTGGGCAGAACCAACATTATTTCGCACTCGATCGACGTAGGTGATGCTAAGGCGATTAAACAAAGACACTGGCCAATCTCCCCTGCGCGCGAAAAACTTATGTTTTCTGAGGTAGATAATATGTTAGCTCTCGATATCATAGAACCTTCTTGCAGTCCTTGGAGTAGTAATTGTGTTCTTGTTCAAAAAGGTGATAAGGTTCGGTTGTGTTTAGACTCTCGCGAGATCAATAAATACACGAGAAAGGATGCTTACCCCTTACCACATATTGACGGGATCTTAAGCCGCTTACCTCCAGCGCGGTATATAACTGGTCTTGATATGAAACATGCTTTCTGGCAAATACCATTGGACGAAACATCACGACCGTATACTGCGTTTACCGTTCCGAATCGTCCACTGTACCAATATAAGGTCATGCCATTTGGTCTGACAAATGCACCTCAGACCTTATGCCGCTTAATGGACCATGTCATACCCCCACATTTACGGAATCGAGTTTTTGTATATCTCGATGACTTGCTTGTTCTATCGGATGACTTTGATTCGCACTTGATTCTTTTGCAAGAAATCGCACTATGCTTAAGAAAAGCGAATATTACTATCAACGTTCGAAAATCTAAGTTCTGCATGAGAGAGATTAAATATCTCGGTTTCATAATTTCGGATGGTCAGATCAAGACTGATCCATTTAAGATTCAGGCAATCAACGACTTCCCAATTCCAACAACGGTAAAGCAGTTACGACGGTTTCTCGGTTTATCCGGATGGTATCGACGTTTCGTCGAGAATTATGCCTCCGTGAGCTATCCATTGACCGAGATGCTTAAGAAACAGAATACTTCCTTAATATGGAATGAAACCGCAACCAATGCTTTTGAAGAATTGAAACGAAGATTAACATCAGCCCCAATCCTCAGAACTCCTGATTTTTCTAAGAAATTCATCTTATTGTGTGATGCTAGTTCTTTTGGTCTCGGGTGCGTCCTAGCGCAAGAGAATGAAGAAGGCTTCGAAATGCCAATTGGATACATGTCGGTTAAGTTATCCAAAGCTCAACGGAATTATTCCGTTACAGAACTAGAATGTCTAGCAGTTATTAAGGGAATTAAGAAATTTCGAGCTTACATAGAAGGCCAGGAATTCTTAGTAATAACTGACCATGCAGCATTGCAGTGGTTGATGCGACAAAAGGATTTGTCTGGAAGGCTCGCGCGATGGGCTCTACAGTTACAGGGTTTTGATTTCCACAAAATGTTATTGCTGACACTCTGTCCAGGCAAAATGAATCGTCAGTAGATGAGTTTATCGATCTAGGGCCGATCATCGATTTAGAGTCCGAGCATTTCACTTCGTTGGAA
Source organism: Drosophila pseudoobscura (assembly GCF_009870125.1). Lineage (NCBI taxonomy): Eukaryota > Metazoa > Arthropoda > Insecta > Diptera > Drosophilidae > Drosophila > Drosophila pseudoobscura. The sequence goes on along the minus strand of NW_022881698.1, from coordinate 56,431 downwards.
TATCTGGATTTAATTGAACGCATTCAGCAGAACCAAGAGAAACTTCCAGATTTAAAAATAACAGATGGCTATGTATACAAACGCACCGAAGCTTCGATTGGAGATTCTGAATCTGACCACCAGTCGTGGAAATTATTGGTACCCTCTGGCCTAGTCAGTAGTGTTATCAAACAAGCCCATGATTCTCCTAGCGCATCACATGGCGGGATGGGTAAAACCGTTGAAAAACTTAAGAGATACCTGTTCTGGCCCAAGATGTTGGTTCAAATCCGAGAGTACGTGAATAATTGTGTCGTTTGTAAACAGACCAAAAGTCCCAATATAGTATTACGACCACCATTGGGAAAGCCAATGCAATCAGAGAGACCGTTTCAACGACTCTACATGGATCTGTTAGGTCCATACCCTCGTTCAAAGGCAGGGAATATCGGATTATTAATAATCGTGGATCATTGTACAAAATTCCATTTTCTCTGTCCATTGAAACGATTCACTTCCGGAAAGATTTGCGAGTACTTAGAAAATTCCATTTTCTTTCCGTTTGGAGTGCCGGAATCCATCTTAACGGACAATGGTTCTCAATTTCGATCAGGATTCTTTGAGGCTTTTCTAACTCGATTTTCAATTAAACATAATTGTACCGCTTTTTATTCGCCTCAAGCGAATGCAAGCGAGCGCTTATACCGATCGGTTTTGGCGGCTGTCCGTGCGTACGTGGGGAAAGATCACCCTACCTGGGATCAACGACTGAATGAGATTAACGGTGCTATTCGATCCAGTCTACATACAACCACCGGATATTCTCCTTACTTCCTTACGTTTGGGCAAAACATGATTTTGAATGGCAAGGATTACGAATTGCTCAGGAAACTTAACTTGCTATCAGATGATTCTAGAGTTAATTACCCCGATGCTCTTCAGTTGGCAAGGTATGCAGCAAAGGTCAACAATGCAAAGGCTCATGCAACCAACGCGAGGGTATACAATTTGAGGAGTAGAAACATACAATTCAACGTCGGAGATCAGGTTTACGTTCGCAATTTCTCCCAAAGCAACGCGTCTAAACAATTCAGCCATAAATTAGCGCAGGTGTTTGTGACCGCCACAGTAACGAAAAAGCTAGGTCCTGCTTATTACGAATTATCGAACGAGAAAGGAAAGAAAATGGGAGTATATCACGTAAAGGATATTCAAACCCGCTAATTCACTGTCCTTCTTTTCTTTTCGATTACGATCCCTGTCGATCACTCCGGGACATAATCTGGTGGTGGAGAGTGTAGTGGCCAGTGAAGCAAACCCAGATTAAATTCCCTAATAATTTCCCAGATATAAAGCAGATTCAAATCACGCGCCAACTTGATTAGTTCGAACACCAAGGCTTTAAAAACAGCTACTTCGAATATGGAGCTTTAATTGCTCGAATGTTCTTTTTCGTCTCTCGAGACCGAATTCTATGGAAGGGTCCCGTTAAAGCTCGTCTATGCCGCTTAAGCCGACAGCGACGGTGCACACGCGGATCAATTCCATTTCTCTCCCAAAACACTTCGGTTGTGCCTGTGCCAATAGTGCCAAACTCTAGTGGAAGTCCACGTGTCCCTGTATTACATAATACATACCAAATTACATAACTGCAAGTCGGCGGAGAATCGACTAAAAAAGCAAGATCAAGCTATATTGTGTGGTGAAAGTGCAAAGTGCTACGTAGAGAAAAAGAAGGTGATTATAGAGGAAAGCCGGTTTGGTACATTCACTGAATTCCGAATCTATTACAGAATCTCTTGGTCACTGGAGGTCTGCCGTGCTTTGGCGCTCTCACGCCTAAGCCCCCCCACGCAACCTCCAGTGTCTTATTTTTGGCCGCTTCGAATTACCAGCGTCTCCGTTGTACGGACGATCTGCATCGACTTTTGAATGCCCTCTAATCGTATCTTGCGAGATACAACTCAACATCCTTGAGGCGGAATCGACAACGCCTAGGAATTAAAGTGGAAATTTATGTCAGCTGAAATTGTGCAGAAAATGTGAATACCAGATCAGGAATCGGAATCTAGGGTGACCTGTGTCGTGGACAACATGTGATCATCGATTCGTGAGTACGAACATACCCGCGAATTAGCAGGGTATAGCAGTGGTGCAGCGTAATGAAAGGGAGAGCGTGATAACTCACACGCCAAGAGCGAGCTTTCGTTCGAAGAGAATTCGGACATATGCGTGCGTATGCACACACATATAAACGTGCATTAACTTGATCATCGACATTCTCTTTGCTTTGTCTTGTTCTTTTCTTTTGCTTGCATTCTTGTGTTTGCACTTCAATTAAATTTGACTTTAAATGTAAAATCATATAAACATATACATTTATATTAAGGAATATCTTTCCTATAGAATTAATTTCTTTATCTTATGTCTTAAGTTCCTTTCCTAATTAACTCAATGTTAAGCCTTGATTAACTCTGGCAATGTCGGCCAAAATATCATTCTTTAATTCTTTACTATTTTTATATAATTAATATTGTTCCACAGCTACCGAAGCAGTTCATTGGGCCCAACGAGCTCGTCAAGGAAAGTGTTTGAATTTGGTAATGATCATTAGTTTTGTATTGAATGGAAATGTTGACCTTCGTGAGTAAAAAGGCTCAGTTTTGCTATGAATTGTATTTTATATTCTTAAGTTAATGAACCTTTTGTTAGATATTAATCTTTTGAATCTTAATTAATATAACTATTTTGAATTAACATGAATATGGAATAAATAACCACCATTCTGTCTAAGTACATAATGCCAATGATACATCGAGTGTAATAATGCCGCGGTAGTTACGTTAGGGGCCATGCCAACATCGTTCCACGCATTGCCGAAGGTAGGGAGGGTATAGAGGAACTAGTGATCTCCTACACCTAGTATCACTAAATTAAATACGCGACTACCGGATTCCTTCTTGCCATCTATGCCGACCGGGGATTGATTACATTTGTTTTTTTTTTTCTTGTGTTTTGATCAAAGTAGATTCTGTGTAAGTGCACTTAAATTTTTATAATATGGCGAGAACAAGGAAGTATAGGGATAGGAAAGACCCCGACCCCATCCGGCGAGCTGAGCCCAGAGCGCAGTATAGTGCACTAACCCCGATTCCCTTTCCTGCGGAGGCTGCATTGCCAAAAAGATTTAACCAGCCCGTAGCCGTAACATTATAACCTCCGCAACTATATGGCTTCTGCACTTATATAGAACCCGTCCCTATCCAGCACTGGCATGTATACTGAACCACCGCACCTATATAGCCTACACGCTCCAGGAAATGTGGCAGGATCGCACAACTTGGGCATAAGCACCAATATGGCAATATAGCCCCAAAAAAGTGGAACCTCCGCAACTATATGGCACCTGCACTTATATAGAACCCTTCCCTATCCAGCACTGGCATGTATACCGAACCACCGCACCTATATAGCATCCACGCTCCAGGAAATGTGGCAGGATCGCACATCTTGGGCATAAGCACCAATATGGCAATATAGCCCCAAAAAAGTGGAACCTCCACAACTATATGGCACCTGCACTTATATAGAACCCTTCCCTATCCAGCACTGGCATGTATACTGAACCACCGCACCTATATAGCATCCACGCTCCAGGAAATGTGGCAGGATCGTATATTTTGGCATAAGCACCAATATGGATGGCAATATAGCCCCAAAAAAGTGGAACCTCCGCAACTATATGGCACCTGCACTTATATAGAACCCTTCCCTATCCAGCACTGGCATGTATACTGAACCACCGCACCTATATAGCATCCACGCTGCAGGAAATGTGGCAGGATCGCACATCTTGGGCATAAGCACCAATATGGCAATATAGCCCCAAAGAAGTGGAACCTCCGCAACTATATGGCTTCTGCACTTATATAGAACCCGTCCCTATCCAGCACTGGCATGTATACTGAACCACCGCACCTATATAGCATCCACGCTCCAGGAAATGTGGCAGGATCGCATATTTTGGGCATAAGCACCAATATGGCAATATAGACCCAAAAAAGTGGAACCTCCGAAATTATATGGCACCTGCACTTATATAGAGCCCTTCCCTATCCAGCACTGGCATGTATACTGAACCACCGCACCTATATAGCCCCCACGCTCCAGGAAATGTGGCAGGATCGCACATCTTGGGCATAAGCACCAATATGGCAATATAGCCCCAAAAAAGTGGAACCTAGGCAACTATATGGCTTCTGCACTTATATAGAACCCGTCCCTATCCAGCACTGGCATGTATACTGAACCACCGCACCTATATAGCCCCCACGCTCCAGGAAATGTGGCAGGATCGCACATCTTGGGCATAAGCACCAATATGGCAATATAGCCCCAAAAAAGTGGAACCTACGCAACTATATGGCTTCTGCACTTATATAGAACCCGTCCCTATCCAGCACTGGCATGTATACTGAACCACCGCACCTATATAGCCCCCACGCTCCAGGAAATGTGGCAGGATCGCACATCTTGGGCATAAGCACCAATATGGCAATATAGCCCCAAAAAAGTGGAACCTCCACAACTATATGGCACCTGCACTTATATAGAACCCTTCCCTATCCAGCACTGGCATGTATATCGAACCACCGCACCTATATAGCATCCACGCTCCAGGAAATGTGACAGGATCGTATATTTTGGGCATAAGCACCAATATGGCATTATAGCCCCAAAAAAGTGGAACCTCCGCAACTATATGGCACCTGCACTTATATAGAACCCTTCCCTATCCAGCACTGGCATGTATACTGAACCACCGCACCTATATAGCATCCACGCTGCAGGAAATGTGGCAGGATCGCACATCTTGGGCATAAGCACCAATATGGCAATATAGCCCCAAAAAAGTGGAACCTCCGCAACTATATGGCTTCTGCACTTATATAGAACCCGTCCCTATCCAGCACTGGCATGTATACTGAACCACCGCACCTATATAGCATCCACGCTCCAGGAAATGTGGCAGGATCGCATATTTTGGGCATAAGCACCAATATGGCAATATAGACCCAAAAAAGTGGAACCTCCGAAATTATATGGCACCTGCACTTATATAGAACCCTTCCCTATCCAGCACTGGCATGTATACCGAACCACCGCACCTATATAGCATCCACGCTCCAGGAAATGTGGCAGGATCGTATATTTTGGGCATAAGCACCAATATGGCAATATAGCCCCAAAAAAGTGGAACCTCCGCAACTATATGGCACCTGCACTTATATAGAACCCTTCCCTATCCAGCACTGGCATGTATACTGAACCACCGCACCTATAGCATCCACGCTGCAGGAAATGTGGCAGGATCGCACATCTTGGGCATAAGCACCAATATGGCAATATAGCCCCAAAAAAGTGGAACCTCCGCAACTATATGGCTTCTGCACTTATATAGAACCCGTCCCTATCCAGCACTGGCATGTATACTGAACCACCGCACCTATATAGCATCCACGCTCCAGGAAATGTGGCAGGATCGCATATTTTGGGCATAAGCACCAATATGGCAATATAGACCCAAAAAAGTGGAACCTCCGAAATTATATGGCACCTGCACTTATATAGAGCCCTTCCCTATCCAGCACTGGCATGTATACTGAACCACCGCACCTATATAGCCCCCACGCTCCAGGAAATGTGGCAGGATCGCACATCTTGGGCATAAGCACCAATATGGCAATATAGCCCCAAAAAAGTGGAACCTAGGCAACTATATGGCTTCTGCACTTATATAGAACCCGTCCCTATCCAGCACTGGCATGTATACTGAACCACCGCACCTATATAGCCCCCACGCTCCAGGAAATGTGGCAGGATCGCACATCTTGGGCATAAGCACCAATATGGCAATATAGCCCCAAAAAAGTGGAACCTACGCAACTATATGGCTTCTGCACTTATATAGAACCCGTCCCTATCCAGCACTGGCATGTATACTGAACCACCGCACCTATATAGCCCCCACGCTCCAGGAAATGTGGCAGGATCGCACATCTTGGGCATAAGCACCAATATGGCAATATAGCCCCAAAAAAGTGGAACCTCCACAACTATTTGGCACCTGCACTTATATAGAACCCTTCCCTATCCAGCACTGGCATGTATACCGAACCACCGCACCTATATAGCATCCACGCTCCAGGAAATGTGGCAGGATCGTATATTTTGGGCATAAGCACCAATATGGCAATATAGCCCCAAAAAAGTGGAACCTCCGCAACTATATGGCACCTGCACTTATATAGAACCCTTCCCTATCCAGCACTGGCATGTATACTGAACCACCGCACCTATATAGCATCCACGCTGCAGGAAATGTGGCAGGATCGCACATCTTGGGCATAAGCACCAATATGGCAATATAGCCCCAAAAAAGTGGAACCTAGGCAACTATATGGCTTCTGCACTTATATAGAACCCGTCCCTATCCAGCACTGGCATGTATACTGAACCACCGCACCTATATAGCATCCACGCTCCAGGAAATGTGGCAGGATCGCATATTTTGGGCATAAGCACCAATATGGCAATATAGACCCAAAAAAGTGGAACCTCCGAAATTATATGGCACCTGCACTTATATAGAACCCTTCCCTATCCAGCACTGGCATGTATACTGAACCACCGCACCTATATAGCATCCACGCTGCAGGAAATGTGGCAGGATCGCACATCTTGGGCATAAGCACCAATATGGCAATATAGACCCAAAAAAGTGGAACCTCCGAAATTATATGGCACCTGCACTTATATAGAACCCTTCCCTATCCAGCACTGGCATGTATACCGAACCACCGCACCTATATAGCATCCACGCTCCAGGAAATGTGGCAGGATCGTATATTTTGGGCATAAGCACCAATATGGCAATATAGCCCCAAAAAAGTGGAACCTCCGCAACTATATGGCACCTGCACTTATATAGAACCCTTCCCTATCCAGCACTGGCATGTATACTGAACCACCGCACCTATATAGCATCCACGCTGCAGGAAATGTGGCAGGATCGCACATCTTGGGCATAAGCACCAATATGGCAATATAGCCCCAAAAAAGTGGAACCTCCGCAACTATATGGCTTCTGCACTTATATAGAACCCGTCCCTATCCAGCACTGGCATGTATACTGAACCACCGCACCTATATAGCATCCACGCTCCAGGAAATGTGGCAGGATCGCATATTTTGGGCATAAGCACCAATATGGCAATATAGACCCAAAAAAGTGGAACCTCCGAAATTATATGGCACCTGCACTTATATAGAGCCCTTCCCTATCCAGCACTGGCATGTATACTGAACCACCGCACCTATATAGCATCCACGCTCCAGGAAATGTGGCAGGATCGTATATTTTGGGCATAAGCACCAATATGGCAATATAGCCCCAAAAAAGTGGAACCTCCGCAACTATATGGCACCTGCACTTATATAGAACCCTTCCCTATCCAGCACTGGCATGTATACTGAACCACCGCACCTATATAGCATCCACGCTGCAGGAAATGTGGCAGGATCGCACATCTTGGGCATAAGCACCAATATGGCAATATAGCCCCAAAAAAGTGGAACCTCCGCAACTATATGGCTTCTGCACTTATATAGAACCCGTCCCTATCCAGCACTGGCATGTATACTGAACCACCGCACCTATATAGCATCCACGCTCCAGGAAATGTGGCAGGATCGCATATTTTGGGCATAAGCACCAATATGGCAATATAGACCCAAAAAAGTGGAACCTCCGAAATTATATGGCACCTGCACTTATATAGAGCCCTTCCCTATCCAGCACTGGCATGTATACTGAACCACCGCACCTATATAGCCCCCACGCTCCAGGAAATGTGGCAGGATCGCACATCTTGGGCATAAGCACCAATATGGCAATATAGCCCCAAAAAAGTGGAACCTACGCAACTATATGGCTTCTGCACTTATATAGAACCCGTCCCTATCCAGCACTGGCATGTATACTGAACCACCGCACCTATATAGCCCCCACGCTCCAGGAAATGTGGCAGGATCGCACATCTTGGGCATAAGCACCAATATGGCAATATAGCCCCAAAAAAGTGGAACCTCCGCAACTATATGGCACCTGCACTTATATAGAACCCTTCCCTATCCAGCACTGGCATGTATACTGAACCACCGCACCTATATAGCATCCACGCTCCAGGAAATGTGGCAGGATCGTACATTTTGGGCATAAGCACCAATATGGCAATATAGCCCCAAAAAAGTGGAACCTCCGCAACTATATGGCTTCTGCACTTATATAGAACCCGTCCCTATCCAGCACTGGCATGCATGTATACTGAACCACCGCACCTATATAGCCCCCACGCTCCAGGAAATGTGGCAGGATCGCACATCTTGGGAACTAGCACCAATATGGCAATATAGCCCCAAAAAAGTGGAACCTCCGCAACTATATGGCTTCTGCACTTATATAGAACCCGTCCCTATCCAGCACTGGCATGTATACTGAACCACCGCACCTATATAGCATCCACGCTGCAGGAAATGTGGCAGGATCGCACATCTTGGGCATAAGCACCAATATGGCAATATAGACCCAAAAAAGTGGAACCTCCGAAATTATATGGCACCTGCACTTATATAGAGCCCTTCCCTATCCAGCACTGGCATGTATACTGAACCACCGCACCTATATAGCCCCACGCTCCAGGAAATGTGGCAGGATCGCACATCTTGGGCATAAGCACCAATATGGCAATATAGCCCCAAAAAAGTGGAACCTCCGCAACTATATGGCTTCTGCACTTATATAGAACCCGTCCCTATCCAGCACTGGCATGTATACTGAACCACCGCACCTATATAGCATCCACGCTGCAGGAAATGTGGCAGGATCGCACATCTTGGGCATAAGCACCAATATGGCAATATAGGCCCAAAAAAGTGGAACCTCCGCAACTATATGGCTTCTGCACTTATATAGAACCCGTCCCTATCCAGCACTGGCATGTATACTGAACCACCGCACCTATAGCATCCACGCTCCAGGAAATGTGGCAGGATCGCATATTTTGGGCATAAGCACCAATATGGCAATATAGACCCAAAAAAGTGGAACCTCCGAAATTATATGGCACCTGCACTTATATAGAGCCCTTCCCTATCCAGCACTGGCATGTATCCTGAACCACCGCACCTATATAGCCCCCACGCTCCAGGAAATGTGGCAGGATCGCACATCTTGGGCATAAGCACCAATATGGCAATATAGCCCCAAAAAAGTGGAACCTGCGCAACTATATGGCTTCTGCACTTATATAGAACCCGTCCCTATCCAGCACTGGCATGTATACTGAACCACCGCACCTATATAGCCCCCACGCTCCAGGAAATGTGGCAGGATCGCACATCTTGGGCATAAGCACCAATATGGCAATATAGCCCCAAAAAAGTGGAACCTCTGCAACTATATGGCACCTGCACTTATATAGAACCCTTCCCTATCCAGCACTGGCATGTATACCGAACCACCGCACCTATATAGCATCCACGCTCCAGGAAATGTGGCAGGATCGCACATCTTGGGCATAAGCACCAATATGGCAATATAGCCCCAAAAAAGTGGAACCTCCGCAACTATATGGCACCTGCACTTATATAGAACCCTTCCCTATCCAGCACTGGCATGTATACTGAACCACCGCACCTATATAGCATCCACGCTGCAGGAAATGTGGCAGGATCGCACATCTTGGGCATAAGCACCAATATGGCAATATAGCCCCATAAAAGTGGAACCTCCGCAACTATATGGCACCTGCACTTATATAGAACCCTTCCCTATCCAGCACTGGCATGTATACCGAACCACCGCACCTATATAGCATCCACGCTCCAGGAAATGTGGCAGGATCGCACATCTTGGGCATAAGCACCAATATGGCAATATAGCCCCAAAAAAGTGGAACCTCCGCAACTATGTAACGAACCGTTCTTCTCCGTCTGATGCAGCTGGGCTGGCTCAGCGGTCGGTAGGCTCGCTGCAACAATATTTATATGTTGCCCCGACGACAAGTAAGAATGCACGGGTTGGATCTTGTACTGGTATGTTAAAATGCTTTATTGGTATCTTAAGTCTATCTTACGCTACGCGGATTCCGGCGCTGGTTCTCCTTCCGACTATCCTCTGTGGTCCGATGAGCGCGTTGCTCCCTGGGCCCCCCACGGCGTCGCCAAGCGTGGCACCGCCGGCTCTACTGACTGGGGCTAGCGATTCTTGGCACGGGGCCCAAATCCACCTCTCAGTCAGGCGCCTGACGCGTTCGCTCTCACTCGACTCACTTGGCTTTTCGGCCCGAGGGTGCCTCACTCCTGAAAGGATGTGTTTCACGCGGGGCGCCGTTGGTTCAAGGGATTTGAGTCTCTGGCTCTTGGCTGCACGCCTCTTAATCTTCACACCACGCGTTTGCTGGCTACTGTTCTTTTCCCTTTGCTTGGCTTCACTTTTTGTGGCTCACTACTCACTTCACTCGTGTTGGCTCCGTCTGTCGACTGTCCTGCTTTCTGGTCGCGGCCCTCCTCTTATAGGCTCGCTTCTGCGTCGGCGCCGCCGATGCCGCCTGGCGCTAACGGCACTTCCCGCCATGCGGTGCCCGTACTTTTCCATCGGCGTTCCTTCATTCCCTTGTCGCTTTCCAACGGGACCTGGCTGGTGGCGTGATCTCATGACCATATTTGGTCATGCGCTGGACCACTGCCGGCCCGATCCCGTCATCCCGCAGCTCGCTCTCCAACGGGACCTGGCTGGTGGCGTGATCTCATGACCATATTTGGTCATGCGCTGGACCACTGCCGGCCCGATCCCGTCATCCCTGCTCTCTCCCCAGGGATCCTCCCCTCTCATCTTTGGACCCCGGGGGCGCTCTCCTCGGGAATTCGCCGCCTCCGGATATCCCCGGATAACGGTCGTTAGCGCTTAACCCTATAGTGCCCCCTATGTGTGGGAATACCTTTCCTCACACTTCCCCCTTTCTTTTATTGACGGAAAAACTCCGGTTTTCCGCGACCCGGGTTTGGGATGTTTCAAAAATGCCCGCGCGACCGGCGCGCGCGTGCTTTGTTCTCGACAGGGGTCTCTGGCGCCCTCTTTCGGTCTTGCGCCTGGCGGTGTTGCCATATCTCTTTAATGCGTGCGATCGCTTCGATTTCCCCCTATCGGTGGTTCGTGGAGGAGCCTCTGTCGCCCCTGCCCGTCATGGGTAATGGTCGCTATTCTGACCTACTCGATATGACCCAGAGTTGCCCTTACGCTCCACTCGATAAAGCGTAGGGTCGTCTTTGCGATCTACTCGATATGTCGCAGCGTGCGTACTCTACTTCCGGATCGCGAATCCCTCAATGGACTGAAAACGTACTGTTTCCTCGCGATGCCGGACGTTTTGTGTTCTCTTTTTTTTTCTTTGTGTGCGTTCGGTCTTCCCTACCGCCCTCCGCTGGCGCGCCCGCCTGCCGCCTGCCCACTGGATGCTTCGGGTAAGTTTTCTCCCGCTTCGCCTCCCTCTCCGTGTCTTCATTCACGCTTCCCCGATGCCCCGCCGTTCCTCGGCCGCCAGGTAAGACCGTGCCTTTCTTTTTTTTTTTTCATAATATTTTATTATTTTTCTTCTTCTTTTTTTTTTCTTCTCTTCTCACCTCCTCAGTACTCCGCGCGGAATACCTCCTGCCGCTCGGTGGACACCAACAGCCGATACCGAACGCTACCGTCGGTGACCAGGCGCTTCACCCTCCTTGAGTTAGGCTTTATCCGCGCGAGGGAGCGCGTGACGACGGCCGGCCACTCCTCGCGGCTGACGGGCCGCCACCGTGCGTTGTCCGCCGATCTCGTCTGTGGCCACGATGCCTGGCGTTGGAGCTCAGGCCGACGCGCCTCCGTCCGCTCCCCTGGGCACGACGCCTGTCGCCCCAGCTTCGGCCGCTCGCCATGGCTGGGTTCCGGCCACTGCCATGGTCCTTTCTCCCATGGCTCAGGTGAGTGGCGCTCCGCCGCCTCATCCTTCTCCGCCGCCGCTCCCGCGCCGTCGCCCGCTTCGCCGTCGGTCGCCGCCTCGACTACGGGTACCGCCGCTGGGCCCTCCGCCGATAGTGATGGTGTCGCGTTTGCTGTGCTCTCCGTCTCGCCTTCTTTGGCCGTGGGTGCTGCCGATGGGCCTGTCGACCCCTGTGGCCGTGCCCGCCGCCTCGGGTCCCGCTCGTCGCTGGCGCGTGGTGCCTCTTCCCACAGTCGTGCCTCCCCCGGCTCCTGCTCGGGCTGCTGAGGCGCGGGCCCCGAGGCCCACGATATGTGCAGCGTTTGCACGTGCCACAACATGCCGTCTCTCACCGCGGAGCGCACCTCTTGCGAGACGAATGGCCCAATGGCGGCTCCCTGTGGCCCGTGCCAGTGCTGCTGATGCTGCTGATACTGCTGCTGCTGCCGCGGCTGCTGATCCCCTTCGCCGCGCGTGTCGTCGTCCGGCGGCTGACTCTGGAGCGGCTCTTCCTCTGCTCCCGGCGGCGGTGGGGCCTGCGGCCGTGGCTCCTCCTCGGACTCGACGTCTTCAGGGGGTGGCTGCCAAAGCTCTTCCTCCTCCACCTCGGCTCGTCGTAGCCTCTCCTGCCACTCCTCTTCGGGCGACTGGACTCGGGCCGCCTTCGGCGCTGGTGGGCACTCCGCCTCCTCCTCTTCGCTGGAGATCACCGCCAGCCCGCCTGCCGCGCCCTCCGCCCGCGTCGCCCTCGCCTTCTCCGCTTCCGTCCGCCGACGCGCCCTCTCCTTTTGCTCCGCTGCGTGCAACTTGCTAATGCACCTCCATTGGTGCGCGACGTCTCGTTGGTGGCGCTCCGCCTCCGCTTCTCTCGCCTCCTTCTCGGCCTCCTGCGCGGCCTTGAGCCTCTTCGCCAGCGCCAGGGCGTCCTCCCACACCCGCCGTTGCCTCTGCTCCTCCGCTGCCGCGGCCAGTGCGAACCGCCGGTGCCATTCCGCGAGGCGTCGTGCCTCAGCGGCCGCGTCGTCTTCCGGGGCGTCAGCCGGCGTTGCCTGTGGCTCCTTGACCGCGGTTTCGATCGGCGTTGGCTGCCGCTCCTCGACCTGTGGGTCTGTCGGTTGCCGACCCCGTTGCCGCGCCGCCGACCTCCCCCTTGTGCGCGCCGACGACGCCTCTTCCCTGGGCGCACGCGTCGACTGGGTGGACGCCCGCTTCGAGACCCTCTCCCTGGGCTCCTCCTTCCGCGCTGTGTGCCCCCTCTGTCCTCTCTCAGGCCGCTCCTCGCGCTTGCTGGTCCGGGACTCCTCGCGGTTGACGGTGTGGGGCTCCTCGCGCTTGCTGACGCGAGGCCCCTTGCGCCTACTGGCCCGGTGCTCTTCGCGCTCCTCGGCGCGGGGCTCCTCGCGCTTGCTGGCGCTGGGCTCCTTGCGTCTGCTGTTCCGGGGCTCCTCTCGTCGGTTGGTCGGGGGCTCCTCGCGCTTCGCCTCGTGTGCGCGTTTCCTCCGAGGTGCCGGCTCCCAGCTCACCAACTCCAGATCGCTTCCCTCATCGGTGTACCCCGTCGATACCACCGGGGACATCGTCGGTCCCGTGGATCCCGCGGGCGACACCAGCGGTGAGGCCAGTAGCTGGAGCTCCGGGGACCTACTCCTGCTCGCCCTTTGCCCGTCTCCTATGGCTGGATACCCGCGGCGAATCCATTTTCGCTGCTCCGTCAGGTATTTTATTAACTGATGCTGCATTTTATACTCTTTCCTTTTTTTTCTCCTCGCACGTGGTCCACTTTGAAAAGACCTGATCGCGCGCTGCCCCCTCCTTTATAAGGGCTCGTGCCGGTGCTCACCGTTCCCTGTAACGGTGCCTTACATGGGCCCGTGGGACGGCTCTCTCTTGCTTTCCAGCTGGCTCTCTCGCTCGCTCCCGTTTTGAAAGTTATCCGCGCCTCTCGCCGCGTTAACCCTAGGGTGCCCCCTGGTTTTGTAAGCCTTCCTTCGGTTCCCACTTCTGCCTCCTTTTTTTTTTTTTTATATATATTTTCTTCTTATTTGGCCCTTTTTACTTCCAGGTCTGGCGACGTGTTGTTTGGCTTTGCCTTGGATCTGGTAAGCTTTCCGAGTTCTTGGGTTCCTCATCTCACCTTGCCTTTTCTTTCAGCCCGTCCTTGGTTCCGATCCAGGGTGCTGACCGATCTTCCAGCCCAGGATCTACAGGTCCTCCCACCTTTCGCCCGTGCTGCCCACATCGGCCCGCCCCCCGTGGCCAGCTCCGCCCGTCTCTGGATCGGCTTAGACGCGGATGTCCCCCCGTGCAGCGCCTCGGACCCAGGGATCATCCGATTCCCCAGCCGGTAGAACGCGCACGGGCGGCATCCGCTTTTGTCCCGCCATCCCCGACGTTAGCAGCTGGCTTCGATGTCCTGGACCAGGACCCGGACTTCTGCTCATCACGGAACCCCTTCTCGGGTGCCCCCTCGTCCGTCGGCATACCCCGCAACGCGCCCCCCCCCCTGGGCTAGTGGTAACCCGGATATCTTTTATCCTTTTTGCCTTTTCTCCGCTCCTACTAGCTGACGAGCTAATCCTCCTCTTTTTTTTTTATAGGTCCAGCTTCTTTGGTCGGCCGGCCGCTGCCTTCAGCTTAGTTTTACTGAACCTTAGTTGTAAGAGTATTCGGTATGGCCTTGTCCTGCGTGGCATCTAGTTGGGCCGCTCGCTCCTCCCTTGTGAGCGATTCCTGTCCTGCGTGACACGCGGGGTTCTTAGTTTTACCGAGCCTTAGTTGTAAGCGTATCCTGTACGACCTTGTCCTGCGTGGCATCCAGTGGGGACCCTCCTCTCCGCCCCTGCCGCTAGTTTCTGTCTTTCGTGCTCGTCTATGCTCCGGTTCCAGGGCTTGTTTCAGGGGTTCCTTCCCCGGGTTGTGGCTTCAGATCCCCTATATGGGCGGTCCGCGTCCGCTTCTCGCCGTCCTTCTTCAATTTACAAATGACCGGGGACACGAAATCCACTATGGTGTAGGGACCGTCGTATTTCGGGGCCAGTTTTGCCGCAAACCCTTCGGCCGCGTTGGATAGATGGTGTTGCTTGGCCCATACCTTGTCTCCAATCGTGGGTTTCCACGCTCTCCTCCTCAGGTTATAATACCTCGCCTGGTCCTGCGCCGCTCTTTCGAGATTCCGCCTCACCAGTTGAAATACCTCTCTCAACTTGGCAGCGTTCTCGTCCGGATTGAGCGTGCCCTGTCCTGTGCCCAGCGCCTCGTCATCGTACAGAGCCTTCGGTAGCCTCGGCTCTCTCCCTTGTACCACAAACGCCGGCGCGTACCCGGTGGATTCGGACACCCCTGAATTTACGGCTAGCATTATCTCTGGCCATTTCTCATCCCAGTTCCTCTGGTTCCCTTCGGTGAACTGAGCTATCATAGTTTTCACCGTCCGGTTAGTTCGCTCCGTCGGGTTCTCCTGCGGTGTGTACGGGGCCGTGAACTGATGACGTACGCCCATCTGCTCCAAAAACCTCTTAAACACTCTACTGGTGAACTGGACGCCATTATCGGTGATCACCACCTTCGGCACGACAAACCGGGACACGATGCGCTCTCGGAACGCTTTCGTTAGTGCTTCCGCCGTGGCCTTTCTCATGGGGACCAACTCGGTCCATTTCGAGAACCGATCCACCATCACCAACAACATGGCATTCCCATGCTTTGACCTGGGCAGCGGGCCCACAAAGTCGGCGCACACCGTTGCCCACGGCTCCTCTGGCACTCGTGTCAGCATTTTCCCGGCCGCCTGCAGTTGACTTGGTTTGTAGCGTAGGCAGATTTCACACCTCCTCACGTATGTCCTCACATCTCGATGCATCCCCGGCCAGTAGTACCGGGCTGATACCCTGGCCATCGTCCTTCTACCGCCCGAGTGCCCCGCCTCCGGCGAGTCGTGATTCTCTCTTATGACTCTCTCTCTTAGACCCTTTGGGACGCATAACTTCCATGATGCTATTTCCTCTTCTCCCGCTCGGTGGGGGATGTGCCGGTATACCCGGCCTGCTTCCTCGACGTAATCCGGATATTTCCTTGGTTCTGTCCTCATCCTCTCTTTAACCTTTTTAATCCATCCGCACTCCGCCTCCGGTTCGTGTCCCTTTTCTGCATCCTCCTCGGTGGTTCTCAGGCATCGCTCCGCCAATGGCTGTCGGGACAGTGCGTCCGCCACTACGTTCAGCTGCCCTTTCCTGTATGCCACTTCGAAGTCGTATTGTTGTAGCTCCAGCGCCCACCTGGCGATCCTCCCTGTTGGGCTCTCGATGCTGTTCAACCACTTCAACGCCATGTGGTCTGTGACCACCTTGAAATGGTATCCCTCCAGATAGGGTTTTAGCTTTCTTATGGCCCATACAATGGCCAGACACTCCTTTTCGGTCGCCGAATAGTTCTTTTCCGCGCTATTCAGGGTCCTACTGGCGTATGAGATGACCCTTTCGCCCTTCTCCGTCTCTTGCGTCAGGATCGCACCCAGTCCGTAGTCGCTGGCGTCCGTCTGGAGCACGAATTTCTTTGAGAAATCTGGGCATGCCAACACTGGGTCTGCTGTCAGCCGACTTTTTACGTCCTCGAACGCTTGTTGCTGCTCCGTTGACCATTCCCACTTGGCCTTCTTCTTCAGCAAGGTGCTGAGGGGCTGCACCAACGTGGCGAATCCCTTTACGAACCGCCTGTACCAGGAGGCCACGCCCAAGTATTGTCGTAGCTCCTTGACACTTGCTGGCGGCTGCAACTCCTTAATGGCCGCCACTTTCTCGGGATCGGTGCAGATTCCGTCTCCCGTTACCAAATGCCCCAAGTATCGTAGCTCTTTCCTAAAAAACTGACACTTGTCCACATTTAGACGCAAGTTTGCGTTCTTTAACCGCCGAAAAACTTCTTCGAGGTTGCGCTTGTGCTCCTCCTCGGTACGGCCGATAACAATGATGTCGTCTTGGTACGCAAACGCGTGTGGCATCATCTCGGGGCCTATCACCTGATCCAATGCCCTCTGGAACGTAGCCGAGGCTGAGTGGAGTCCGAATGGCATCACCTTCCACTGGAACAGCCCTTTGCCGGGCACCGTGAACGCGGTGAATTTCCTACTGCCTACCTCCAGTGGTATCTGCCAATATCCGTCCTTCAAGTCTAAGCTACTAATGAACCGTGCCTCCCTGAGTTGGTCCAAAATATAGTCTATTCTTGGCATGGGATATGCATCCTTGATGGACTTCGCGTTTATCTGCCTGAAGTCCACGCATAATCTCCACTTTCCCGTCTTCTTTTTGACCATCACGATAGGTGAACTGTACGGACTCTTCGATGGCTCAATGCACCCTCTTGCCAGCAGTTCGTCAACCTGTTGGTTGATTTCGGCTTGCATCTTGGGATTTTTGGGATAGTACCGCTGCTTGACCGGCTGGGCATCACTCATCGTGATCGTGTGTGTCGCTACGTTCGACACTCCCTTCAGTTCTCGGAACTCTTCCAACTCCTTAGCCAGAAAGTCTTCCACCGAACCCTCCTCCGCTCGCGTTCCGTCGGATGCGGGCCCGACAGACCCTTCCGTGTTCGCTACCACCGCCACTGACAACTTCTCCTCCAACCGCCCCTGGCGGTGGCCTCTCGCAGGGATCACAACCCTGTGTCCCGCACAGGTCACCTCTGCTCCGACCGCGGTGAGGAAATCCCATCCCAGGACCAGCTCATCTATTACTCCGGGCATCACGAGAAGCGGGATTGTAACGATCTTGTCCCCGAAGGCCAACTCCACCTCGATCTGGGCGTTGATTTCCCGGCTGCGTCCGTCAGCCAGCCGCACCAGCTTCCTCGTTTCTTTCGGCTGCCTCTCCTCCCCCAGTCTACTCGCCGCCTCGCAGCTGATAAAACTGCTTGTCGCCCCGGTATCGACCGTTGCTTTCCAATTGCTGCCGGCGATCCTCACCACCGCCGACAGCTGGACATCCTCCTCCGTGAGTTCTCCTACGAGCTTTGGGGGGCTTCGTCTTGCGACCCTGGCACGGCCCTCCGCGGCTTGGGTCGCGGGGCGTTTCCCGCTTTCGGGCAGCACTGCCATGTCGGGGCCCCTACCTTGCCGCACCTCCAGCAGAATGTTATGGGCCGGCCATTGCATGCTTGTGCCCAATGGCGGTCACTCCCGCATCGTCGACATGCCTGGGCTGGGTTTTTCACGAACCCCGCCTCTATGTTCGTGTTCGTTTGGTCGTCCCGCCGCGTTGGGACCGGCCTTTTTTCCCCTGTCGAATCAGGGCTGGCTGCCGCTTCGCCCTGGCAGCGGCGACATATCTCTGTCACTGTCGGACGGGCGAACGGATTATTCGCTTTTGCTTTGGTCGCCGGACATTCTCGTTGGAACTCCAGCCGATCCCTCTCAAGAGCCTCAAACTCGTCGGCCAGCGTCATCATGTGGTCCAGGTCTCTGCACCTATGTGGCCGGATGAACACCCTCAAATCTGGCATGCTGTTGTCTCTGATGAGCTCCAACTGCTCTTCGGGCGTGCATTTTAGCGGCCGCATGAGGGTCTGCATCTCCACCATGTAGTCCTTGAATGGCTCTCCCCATCTTTGCTTCCTCAACCTCACCTCCTGGAGTAATTTTTCAAAATACCCCCTCGGCAGGAAGTATGCTTGGAAGCTACGCGCAAATGCGTTCCATGTCTGCCACTGCCTGTTGTTGGCTACGAACCACATGAGCGCCCGACCCTTTAGCAGCTCAGGCATGGCTCGCGGAATTAAATTCAACTCCAATCCGTACATGTCGGCTGACCACTCGATCTGTTCCAGGAACTCGAGTGGTTTTGCCGTTCCGTCGAACCGAAACGACCACTCCCTGACCTGCTTGGCGACGTGGGCAAAACTCGAACTGGACGGTCTCGTGGTTGGTTCTTCGAGTCCCCGTCGATGATCCTCCCCTGCTCTCCCTTCTTCTTCCCTCTGTGGGTTTCTCGCACTCCCTTGCTCCGACGGTGCTGGCCGGGTGGGCCTCTCCCCACTCTCTGCCCGCGGTCGGCTAGGCGACCGGCTTTTCACCGGGACCGCCAGGCTCGCGATGAGCTCCTCTTGGGTCTCGGACGGCCGTCTCCACAGCGTTACTTGCTCCGCACTCGCCGGCAGCGTCAGGCGCTCGTATGGGTCCGCCCCGTCCTCCATCTGGGTCGCGGTCGCGGCTCCTCCCGCCTTCATCTCCCAGGCCTCGAGCGCGTCCGCATACTCCGGTTCCTCTCCGTGCTTCTCAATCCACTCCTTGAAGATTCGGCGCATCTCGGTCAGCGTACCTTCCAATCGAAGGCCGCACGCCCGCGCGCACTGGACCAAGTCCTCTTTCCTCAATGAGTGAACCCATCGTCGGCTCCTCATTTTTATGTTCTCTCGATACCAAACTCAGTACCGCCCTTCCCAAGTGCACTTTGTCTTTTACTTGTCGCAAGGCCCCACGTTGGGCGCCAGTTGTAACGAACCGTTCTTCTCCGTCTGATGCAGCTGGGCTGGCTCAGCGGTCGGTAGGCTCGCTGCAACAATATTTATATGTTGCCCCGACGACAAGTAAGAATGCACGGGTTGGATCTTGTACTGGTATGTTAAAATGCTTTATTGGTATCTTAAGTCTATCTTACGCTACGCGGATTCCGGCGCTGGTTCTCCTTCCGACTATCCTCTGTGGTCCGATGAGCGCGTTGCTCCCTGGGCCCCCCACGGCGTCGCCAAGCGTGGCACCGCCGGCTCTACTGACTGGGGCTAGCGATTCTTGGCACGGGGCCCAAATCCACCTCTCAGTCAGGCGCCTGACGCGTTCGCTCTCACTCGACTCACTTGGCTTTTCGGCCCGAGGGTGCCTCACTCCTGAAAGGATGTGTTTCACGCGGGGCGCCGTTGGTTCAAGGGATTTGAGTCTCTGGCTCTTGGCTGCACGCCTCTTAATCTTCACACCACGCGTTTGCTGGCTACTGTTCTTTTCCCTTTGCTTGGCTTCACTTTTTGTGGCTCACTACTCACTTCACTCGTGTTGGCTCCGTCTGTCGACTGTCCTGCTTTCTGGTCGCGGCCCTCCTCTTATAGGCTCGCTTCTGCGTCGGCGCCGCCGATGCCGCCTGGCGCTAACGGCACTTCCCGCCATGCGGTGCCCGTACTTTTCCATCGGCGTTCCTTCATTCCCTTGTCGCTTTCCAACGGGACCTGGCTGGTGGCGTGATCTCATGACCATATTTGGTCATGCGCTGGACCACTGCCGGCCCGATCCCGTCATCCCGCAGCTCGCTCTCCAACGGGACCTGGCTGGTGGCGTGATCTCATGACCATATTTGGTCATGCGCTGGACCACTGCCGGCCCGATCCCGTCATCCCTGCTCTCTCCCCAGGGATCCTCCCCTCTCATCTTTGGACCCCGGGGGCGCTCTCCTCGGGAATTCGCCGCCTCCGGATATCCCCGGATAACGGTCGTTAGCGCTTAACCCTATAGTGCCCCCTATGTGTGGGAATACCTTTCCTCACAACTATATGGCACCTGCACTTATATAGAACACTTCCCTATCCAGCACTGGCATGTATACTGAACCACCGCACCTATATAGCATCCACGCTCCAGGAAATGTGGCAGGATCGCATATTTTGGGCATAAGCACCAATATGGCAATATAGACCCAAAAAAGTGGAACCTCCGAAATTATATGGCACCTGCACTTATATAGAGCCCTTCCCTATCCAGCACTGGCATGTATACTGAACCACCGCACCTATATAGCCCCCACGCTCCAGGAAATGTGGCAGGATCGCACATCTTGGGCATAAGCACCAATATGGCAATATAGCCCCAAAAAAGTGGAACCTCCGCAACTATATGGCACCTGCTCTTATAAAGAACCCTTCCCTATCCAGCACTGGCATGTATACCGAACCACCGCACCTATATAGCATCCACGCTCCAGGAAATGTGGCAGGATCGCACATCTTGGGCATAAGCACCAATATGGCAATATAGCCCCAAAAAAGTGGAACCTCCGCAACTATATGGCACCTGCACTTATATAGAACACTTCCCTATCCAGCACTGGCATGTATACTGAACCACCGCACCTATATAGCATCCACGCTCCAGGAAATGTGGCAGGATCGCACATCTTGGGCATAAGCACCAATATGGCAATATAGCCCCAAAAAAGTGGAACCTCCGCAACTATATGGCACCTGCACTTATAAAGAACCCTTCCCTATCCAGCACTGGCATGTATACCGAACCACCGCACCTATATAGCATCCACGCTCCAGGAAATGTGGCAGGATCGCACATCTTGGGCATAAGCACCAATATGGCAATATAGCCCCAAAAAAGTGGAACCTCCGCAACTATATGGCACCTGCACTTATAAAGAACCCTTCCCTATCCAGCACTGGCATGTATACCGAACCACCGCACCTATATAGCATCCACGCTCCAGGAAATGTGGCAGGATCGCACATCTTGGGCATAAGCACCAATATGGCAATATAGCCCCAAAAAAGTGGAACCTCCGCAACTATATGGCACCTGCACTTATATAGAACACTTCCCTATCCAGCACTGGCATGTATACTGAACCACCGCACCTATATAGCCCCCACGCTCCAGGAAATGTGGCAGGATCGCACATCTTGGGCATAAGCACCAATATGGCAATATAGCCCCAAAAAAGTGGAACCTCCGCAACTATATGGCACCTGCACTTATAAAGAACCCTTCCCTATCCAGCACTGGCATGTATACCGAACCACCGCACCTATATAGCATCCACGCTCCAGGAAATGTGGCAGGATCGCACATCTTGGGCATAAGCACCAATATGGCAATATAGCCCCAAAAAAGTGGAACCTCCGCAACTATATGGCACCTGCACTTATATAGAACACTTCCCTATCCAGCACTGGCATGTATACCGAACCACCGCACCTATATAGCATCCACGCTCCAGGAAATGTGGCAGGATCGCACATCTTGGGCATAAGCACCAATATGGCAATATAGCCCCAAAAAAGTGGAACCTCCGCAACTATATGGCACCTGCACTTATATAGAACACTTCCCTATCCAGCACTGGCATGTATACTGAACCACCGCACCTATATAGCCCCCACGCTCCAGGAAATGTGGCAGGATCGCACATCTTGGGCATAAGCACCAATATGGCAATATAGCCCCAAAAAAGTGGAACCTCCGCAACTATATGGCACCTGCACTTATAAAGAACCCTTCCCTATCCAGCACTGGCATGTATACCGAACCACCGCACCTATATAGCATCCACGCTCCAGGAAATGTGGCAGGATCGCACATCTTGGGCATAAGCACCAATATGGCAATATAGCCCCAAAAAAGTGGAACCTCCGCAACTATATGGCACCTGCACTTATATAGAACACTTCCCTATCCAGCACTGGCATGTATACCGAACCACCGCACCTATATAGCATCCACGCTCCAGGAAATGTGGCAGGATCGCACATCTTGGGCATAAGCACCAATATGGCAATATAGCCCCAAAAAAGTGGAACCTCCGCAACTATATGGCACCTGCACTTATATAGAACACTTCCCTATCCATCACTGGCATGTATACTGAACCACCGCACCTATATAGCATCCACGCTCCAGGAAATGTGGCAGGATCGCACATCTTGGGCATAAGCACCAATATGGCAATATAGCCCCAAAAAAGTGGAACCTCCGCAACTATATGGCACCTGCACTTATAAAGAACCCTTCCCTATCCAGCACTGGCATGTATACCGAACCACCGCACCTATATAGCATCCACGCTCCAGGAAATGTGGCAGGATCGCACATCTTGGGCATAAGCACCAATATGGCAATATAGCCCCAAAAAAGTGGAACCTCCGCAACTATATGGCACCTGCACTTATATAGAACACTTCCCTATCCAGCACTGGCATGTATACTGAACCACCGCACCTATATAGCATCCACGCTCCAGGAAATGTGGCAGGATCGCACATCTTGGGCATAAGCACCAATATGGCAATATAGACCCAAAAAAGTGGAACCTCCGAAATTATATGGCACCTGCACTTATATAGAGCCCTTCCCTATCCAGCACTGGCATGTATACTGAACCACCGCACCTATATAGCATCCACGCTCCAGGAAATGTGGCAGGATCGTATATTTTGGGCATAAGCACCAATATGGCAATATAGCCCCGAAAAAGTGGAACCTCCGCAACTATATGGCTTCTGCACTTATATAGAACCCGTCCCTATCCAGCACTGGCATGTATACTGAACCACCGCACCTATATAGCATCCACGCTCCAGGAAATGTGGCAGGATCGCACATCTTGGGCATAAGCACCAATATGGCAATATAGAACCAAAAAAGTGGAACCACCGAAATTATATGGCACCTGCACTTATATAGAGCCCTTCCCTATCCAGCACTGGCATGTATACTGAACCACCGCACCTATATAGCCCCCACGCTCCAGGAAATGTGGCAGGATCGCACATCTTGGGCATAAGCACCAATATGGCAATATAGCCCCAAAAAAGTGGAACCTCCGCAACTATATGGCTTCTGCACTTATATAGAACCCGTCCCTATCCAGCACTAGCATGTATACTGAACCACCGCACCTATATAGCCCCCACGCTCCAGGAAATGTGGCAGGATCGCACATCTTGGGCATAAGCACCAATATGGCAATATAGCCCTAAAAAAGTGTAACCTCCGCAACTATATGGCACCTGCACTTATATAGAACCCTTCCCTATCCATCACTGGCATGTATACCGAACCACCGCACCTATATAGCATCCACGCTCCAGGAAATGTGGCAGGATCGCACATCTTGGGCATAAGCACCAATATAACAATATAGCCCCATAAAAGTGGAACCTCCGCAACTATATGGCTTCTGCACTTATATAGAACCCTTCCCTATCCAGCACTGGCATGTATACTGAACCACCGCACCTATATAGCCCCCACGCTCCAGGAAATGTGGCAGGATCGCACATCTCGGGCATAAGCACCAATATGGCAATATAGCCCCAAAAAAGTGGAACCTCCGCAACTATATGGCTCCTGCACTTATATAGAACCCTTCCCTATCCAGCACTGGCATGTATACTGAACCACCGCACCTATATAGCATCCACGCTCCAGGAAATGTGGCAGGATCGCACATCTTGGGCATAAGCACCAATATGGCAATAAAGCCCCAAAAAAGTGGAACCTCCGCAACTATATGGCTTCTGCACTTATATAGAACCCGTCCCTATCCAGCACTGGCATGTAAACTGAACCACCGCATCTATATAGCATCCACGCTCCAGGAAATGTGGCAGGATCGCATATTTTGGGCATAAGCACCAATATGGCAATATAGACCCAAAAAAGTGGAACCTCCGAAATTATATGGCACCTGCACTTATATAGAGCCCTTCCCTATCCAGCACTGGCATGTATACTGAACCACCGCACCTAAATAGCCCCACGCTCCAGGAAATGTGGCAGGATCGCACATCTTGGGCATAAGCACCAATATGGCAATATAGCCCCAAAAAAGTGGAACCTCCGCAACTATATGGCTTCTGCACTTATATAGAACCCTTCCCTATCCAGCACTGGCATGTATACTGAACCACCGCACCTATATAGCCCCCACGCTCCAGGAAATGTGGCAGGATCGCACATCTCGGGCATAAGCACCAATATGGCAATATAGCCCCAAAAAAGTGGAACCTCCGCAACTATATGGCACCTGCACTTATATAGAACACTTCCCTATCCAGCACTGGCATGTAAACTGAACCACCGCATCTATATAGCATCCACGCTCCAGGAAATGTGGCAGGATCGCATATTTTGGGCATAAGCACCAATATGGCAATATAGACCCAAAAAAGTGGAACCTCCGAAATTATATGGCACCTGCACTTATATAGAGCCCTTCCCTATCCAGCACTGGCATGTATACTGAACCACCGCACCTATATAGCCCCACGCTCCAGGAAATGTGGCAGGATCGCACATCTTGGGCATAAGCACCAATATGGCAATATAGCCCCAAAAAAGTGGAACCTCCGCAACTATATGGCTTCTGCACTTATATAGAACCCGTCCCTATCCAGCACTGGCATGTATACTGAACCACCGCACCTATATAGCCCCCACGCTCCAGGAAATGTGGCAGGATCGCACATCTTGGGCATAAGCACCAATATGGCAATATAGCCCCAAAAAAGTGGAACCTCCGCAACTATATGGCACCTGCACTTATATAGAACCCTTCCCTATCCAGCACTGGCATGTATACCGAACCACCGCACCTATATAGCATCCACGCTCCAGGAAATGTGGCAGGATCGCACATCTTGGGCATAAGCACCAATATGGCAATATAGCCCCAAAAGAGTGGAACCTCCGCAACTATATGGCACCTGCACTTATATAGAACACTTCCCTATCCAGCACTGGCATGTATACTGAACCACCGCACCTATATAGCATCCACGCTCCAGGAAATGTGGCAGGATCGCACATCTTGGGCATAAGCACCAATATGGCAATATAGACCCAAAAAAGTGGAACCTCCGAAATTATATGGCACCTGCACTTATATAGAGCCCTTCCCTATCCAGCACTGGCATGTATACTGAACCACCGCACCTATATAGCATCCACGCTCCAGGAAATGTGGCAGGATCGTATATTTTGGGCATGAGCACCAATATGGCAATATAGCCCCAAAAAAGTGGAACCTCCGCAACTATATGGCACCTGCACTTATATAGAACCCTTCCCTATCCAGCACTGGCATGTATACTGAACCACCGCACCTATATAGCCCCCACGCTCCAGGAAATGTGGCAGGATCGCACATCTCGGGCATAAGCACCAATATGGCAATATAGCCCCAAAAAAGTGGAACCTCCGCAACTATATGGCACCTGCACTTATATAGAACACTTCCCTATCCAGCACTGGCATGTATACTGAACCACCGCACCTATATAGCATCCACGCTCCAGGAAATGTGGCAGGATCGCACATCTCGGGCATAAGCACCAATATGGCAATATAGCCCCAAAAAAGTGGAACCTCCGCAACTATATGGCACCTGCACTTATATAGAACACTTCCCTATCCAGCACTGGCATGTATACTGAACCACCGCACCTATATAGCATCCACGCTCCAGGAAATGTGGCAGGATCGCATATTTTGGGCATAAGCACCAATATGGCAATATAGACCCAAAAAAGTGGAACCTCCGAAATTATATGGCACCTGCACTTATATAGAGCCCTTCCCTATCCAGCACTGGCATGTATACTGAACCACCGCACCTATATAGCCCCCACGCTCCAGGAAATGTGGCAGGATCGCACATCTTGGGCATAAGCACCAATATGGCAATATAGCCCCAAAAAAGTGGAACCTCCGAAATTATATGGCACCTGCACTTATATAGAGCCCTTCCCTATCCAGCACTGGCATGTATACTGAACCACCGCACCTATATAGCCCCCACGCTCCAGGAAATGTGGCAGGATCGCACATCTTGGGCATAAGCACCAATATGGCAATATAGACCCAAAAAAGTGGAACCTCCGCAACTATATGGCTTCTGCACTTATATAGAACCCGTCCCTATCCAGCACTGGCATGTATACTGAACCACCGCACCTATATAGCCCCCACGCTCCAGGAAATGTGGCAGGATCGCACATCTTGGGCATAAGCACCAATATAACAATATAGCCCCATAAAAGTGGAACCTCCGCAACTATATGGCTTCTGCACTTATATAGAACCCTTCCCTATCCAGCACTGGCATGTATACTGAACCACCGCACCTATATAGCCCCCACGCTCCAGGAAATGTGGCAGGATCGCACATCTTGGGCATAAGCACCAATATAACAATATAGCCCCATAAAAGTGGAACCTCCGCAACTATATGGCTTCTGCACTTATATAGAACCCTTCCCTATCCAGCACTGGCATGTATACTGAACCACCGCACCTATATAGCCCCCACGCTCCAGGAAATGTGGCAGGATCGCACATCTCGGGCATAAGCACCAATATGGCAATATAGCCCCAAAAAAGTGGAACCTCCGCAACTATATGGCTCCTGCACTTATATAGAACCCTTCCCTATCCAGCACTGGCATGCATACTGAACCACCGCACCTATATAGCATCCATGCTCCAGGAAATGTGGCAGGATCGCACATCTTGGGCATAAGCACCAATATAACAATATAGCCCCATTAAAGTGGAACCTCCGCAACTATATGGCTTCTGCACTTATATAGAACCCTTCCCTATCCAGCACTGGCATGTATACTGAACCACCGCACCTATATAGCCCCCACGCTCCAGGAAATGTGGCAGGATCGCACATCTTGGGCATAAGCACCAATATAACAATATAGCCCCATAAAAGTGGAACCTCCGCAACTATATGGCTTCTGCACTTATATAGAACCCTTCCCTATCCAGCACTGGCATGTATACTGAACCACCGCACCTATATAGCCCCCACGCTCCAGGAAATGTGGCAGGATCGCACAACTTGGGCATAAGCACCAATATGGCAATATAGCCCCAAAAAAGTGGAACCTCCGCAACTATATGGCACCTGCACTTATATAGAACCCTTCCCTATCCAGCACTGGCATGTATACCGAACCACCGCACCTATATAGCATCCACGCTCCAGGAAATGTGGCAGGATCGCACATCTTGGGCATAAGCACCAATATGGCAATATAGCCCCAAAAAAGTGGAACCTCCGAAATTATATGGCACCTGCACTTATATATAGCCCTTCCCTATCCAGCACTGGCATGTATACTGAACCACCGCACCTATATAGCCCCACGCTCCAGGAAATGTGGCAGGATCGCACATCTTGGGCATAAGCACCAATATGGCAATATAGCCCCAAAAAAGTGGAACCTCCGCAGCTATATGGCTTCTGCACTTATATAGAACCCGTCCCTATCCAGCACTGGCATGTATACTGAACCACCGCACCTATATAGCCCCCACGCTCCAGGAAATGTGGCAGGATCGCACAACTTGGGCATAAGCACCAATATGGCAATATAGCCCCAAAAAAGTGGAACCTCCGCAACTATATGGCACCTGCACTTATATAGAACCCTTCCCTATCCAGCACTGGCATGTATAGCGAACCACCGCACCTATATAGCATCCACGCTCCAGGAAATGTGGCAGGATCGCACATCTTGGGCATAAGCACCAATATGGCAATATAGCCCCAAAAAAGTGGAACCTCCGCAACTATATGGCACCTGCACTTATATAGAGCCCTTCCCTATCCAGCACTGGCATGTATACTGAACCACCGCACCTATATAGCATCCACGCTCAAGGAAATGTGGCAGGATCGTATATTTTGGGCATAAGCACCAATATGGCAATATAGCCCCAAAAAAGTGGAACCTCCGCAACTATATAGCACCTGCACTTATATAGAACCCTTCCCTATCCAGCATTGGCATGTATACTGAACCACCGCACCTATATAGCATCCACGCTCCAGGAAATGTGGCAGGATCGCATATTTTGGGCATAAGCACCAATATGGCAATATAGCCCCAAAAACGTGGAACCTCCGCAACTATATGGCTTCTGCACTTATATAGAACCCGTCCCTATCCAGCACTGGCATGTATACTGAACCACCGCACCTATATAGCATCCACGCTCCAGGAAATGTGGCAGGATCGCATATTTTGGGCATAAGCACCAATATGGCAATATAGACCCAAAAAAGTGGAACCTCCGAAATTATATGGCACCTGCACTTATATAGAGCCCTTCCCTATCCAGCACTGGCATGTATACTGAACCACCGCACCTATATAGCCCCCACGCTCCAGGAAATGTGGCAGGATCGCACATCTTGGGCATAAGCACCAATATGGCAATATAGCCCCAAAAAAGTGGAACCTAGGCAACTATATGGCTTCTGCACTTATATAGAACCCGTCCCTATCCAGCACTGGCATGTATACTGAACCACCGCACCTATATAGCCCCCACGCTCCAGGAAATGTGGCAGGATCGCACATCTTGGGCATAAGCACCAATATGGCAATATAGCCCCAAAAAAGTGGAACCTACGCAACTATATGGCTTCTGCACTTATATAGAACCCGTCCCTATCCAGCACTGGCATGTATACTGAACCACCGCACCTATATAGCCCCCACGCTCCAGGAAATGTGGCAGGATCGCACATCTTGGGCATAAGCACCAATATGGCAATATAGCCCCAAAAAAGTGGAACCTCCACAACTATATGGCACCTGCACTTATATAGAACCCTTCCCTATCCAGCACTGGCATGTATACCGAACCACCGCACCTATATAGCATCCACGCTCCAGGAAATGTGGCAGGATCGTATATTTTGGGCATAAGCACCAATATGGCAATATAGCCCCAAAAAAGTGGAACCTCCGCAACTATATGGCACCTGCACTTATATAGAACCCTTCCCTATCCAGCACTGGCATGTATACTGAACCACCGCACCTATATAGCATCCACGCTGCAGGAAATGTGGCAGGATCGCACATCTTGGGCATAAGCACCAATATGGCAATATAGCCCCAAAAAAGTGGAACCTCCGCAACTATATGGCACCTGCACTTATATAGAACACTTCCCTATCCAGCACTGGCATGTATACTGAACCACCGCACCTATATAGCATCCACGCTCCAGGAAATGTGGCAGGATCGCACATCTTGGGCATAAGCACCAATATGGCAATATAGACCCAAAAAAGTGGAACCTCCGAAATTATATGGCACCTGCACTTATATAGAGCCCTTCCCTATCCAGCACTGGCATGTATACTGAACCACCGCACCTATATAGCATCCACGCTCCAGGAAATGTGGCAGGATCGTATATTTTGGGCATAAGCACCAATATGGCAATATAGCCCCAAAAAAGTGGAACCTCCGCAACTATATGGCACCTGCACTTATATAGATCCCTTCCCTATCCAGCACTGGCATGCATGTATACTGAACCACCGCACCTATATAGCCCCCACGCTCCAGGAAATGTGGCAGGATCGCACATCTTGGGCATAAGCACCAATATGGCAATATAGCCCCAAAAAAGTGGAACCTCCGCAACTATATGGCACCTGCACTTATATAGAACCCGTCCCTATCCAGCACTGGCATGAATACTGAACCACCGCACCTATATAGCATCCACGCTCCAGGAAATGTGGCAGGATCGCATATTTTGGGCATAAGCACCAATATGGCAATATAGACCCAAAAAAGTGGAACCTCCGAAATTATATGGCACCTGCACTTATATAGAGCCCTTCCCTATCCAGCACTGGCATGTATACTGAACCACCGCACCTATATAGCCCCACGCTCCAGGAAATGTGGCAGGATCGCACATCTTGGGCATAAGCACCAATATGGCAATATAGCCCCAAAAAAGTGGAACCTCCGCAACTATATGGCTTCTGCACTTATATAGAACCCGTCCCTATCCAGCACTGGCATGTATACTGAACCACCGCACCTATATAGCATCCACGCTGCAGGAAATGTGGCAGGATCGCACATCTTGGGCATAAGCACCAATATGGCAATATAGCCCCAAAAAAGTGGAACCTCCGCAACTATATGGCTTCTGCACTTATATAGAACCCGTCCCTATCCAGCACTGGCATGTATACTGAACCACCGCACCTATATAGCATCCACGCTCCAGGAAATGTGGCAGGATCGCATATTTTGG
Source organism: Drosophila pseudoobscura (assembly GCF_009870125.1). Taxonomy (NCBI): domain Eukaryota; kingdom Metazoa; phylum Arthropoda; class Insecta; order Diptera; family Drosophilidae; genus Drosophila; species Drosophila pseudoobscura. Next base: position 25,528 of record NW_022881698.1, on the reverse strand, counting down.
GCATAAGCACCAATATGGCAATATAGACCCAAAAAAGTGGAACCTCCGCAACTATATGGCACCTGCACTTATATAGAACACTTCCCTATCCAGCACTGGCATGTATACTGAACCATCGCACCTATATAGCATCCACGCTCCAGGAAATGTGGCAGGATCGCACATCTTGGGCATAAGCACCAATATGGCAATATAGACCCAAAAAAGTGGAACCTACGCAACTATATGGCTTCTGCACTTATATAGAACCCGTCCCTATCCAGCACTGGCATGTATACTGAACCACCGCACCTATATAGCCCCCACGCTCCAAGAAATGTGGCAGGATCGCACATCTTGGGCATAAGCACCAATATGGCAATATAGCCCCAAAAAAGTGGAACCTCCGCAACTATATGGCACCTGCACTTATATAGAACCCTTCCCTATCCAGCACTGGCATGTATACCGAACCACCGCACCTATATAGCATCCACGCTCCAGGAAATGTGGCAGGATCGCACATCTTGGGCATAAGCACCAATATGGCAATATAGCCCCAAAAAAGTGGAACCTCCGCAACTATATGGCACCTGCACTTATATAGAACCCTTCCCTATCCAGCACTGGCATGTTTACTGAACCACCGCACCTATATAGCATCCACGCTGCAGGAAATGTGGCAGGATCGCACATCTTGGGCATAAGCACCAATATGGCAATATAGCCCCAAAAAAGTGGAACCTCCGCAACTATATGGCACCTGCACTTATATAGAACCCTTCCCTATCCAGCACTGGCATGTATACCGAACCACCGCACCTATATAGCATCCACGCTCCAGGAAATGTGGCAGGATCGCACATCTTGGGCATAAGCACCAATATGGCAATATAGCCCCAAAAAAGTGGAACCTCCGCAACTATATGGCACCTGCACTTATATAGAACACTTCCCTATCCAGCACTGGCATGTATACTGAACCACCGCACCTATATAGCATCCACGCTCCAGGAAATGTGGCAGGATCGCATATTTTGGGCATAAGCACCAATATGGCAATATAGACCCAAAAAAGTGGAACCTCCGAAATTATATGGCACCTGCACTTATATAGAGCCCTTCCCTATCCAGCACTGGCATGTATACTGAACCACCGCACCTATATAGCCCCACGCTCCAGGAAATGTGGCAGGATCGCACATCTTGGGCATAAGCACCAATATGGCAATATAGCCCCAAAAAAGTGGAACCTCCGCAACTATATGGCTTCTGCACTTATATAGAACCCGTCCCTATCCAGCACTGGCATGTATACTGAACCACCGCACCTATATAGCCCCCACGCTCCAGGAAATGTGGCAGGATCGCACATCTTGGGCATAAGCACCAATATGGCAATATAGCCCCAAAAAAGTGGAACCTCCGCAACTATATGGCACCTGCACTTATATAGAACCCTTCCCTATCCAGCACTGGCATGTATACCGAACCACCGCACCTATATAGCATCCACGCTCCAGGAAATGTGGCAGGATCGCACATCTTGGGCATAAGCACCAATATGGCAATATAGCCCCAAAAAAGTGGAACCTCCGCAACTATATGGCACCTGCACTTATATAGAACACTTCCCTATCCAGCACTGGCATGTATACTGAACCACCGCACCTATATAGCATCCACGCTCCAGGAAATGTGGCAGGATCGCACATCTTGGGCATAAGCACCAATATGGCAATATAGACCCAAAAAAGTGGAACCTCCGAAATTATATGGCACCTGCACTTATATAGAGCCCTTCCCTATCCAGCACTGGCATGTATACTGAACCACCGCACCTATATAGCATCCACGCTCCAGGAAATGTGGCAGGATCGTATATTTTGGGCATAAGCACCAATATGGCAATATAGCCCCAAAAAAGTGGAACCTCCGCAACTATATGGCACCTGCACTTATATAGAACCCTTCCCTATCCAGCACTGGCATGCATGTATACTGAACCACCGCACCTATATAGCCCCCACGCTCCAGGAAATGTGGCAGGATCGCACATCTTGGGCATAAGCACCAATATGGCAATATAGCCCCAAAAAAGTGGAACCTCCGCAACTATATGGCACCTGCACTTATATAGAACCCGTCCCTATCCAGCACTGGCATGAATACTGAACCACCGCACCTATATAGCATCCACGCTCCAGGAAATGTGGCAGGATCGCATATTTTGGGCATAAGCACCAATATGGCAATATAGACCCAAAAAAGTGGAACCTCCGAAATTATATGGCACCTGCACTTATATAGAGCCCTTCCCTATCCAGCACTGGCATGTATACTGAACCACCGCACCTATATAGCCCCACGCTCCAGGAAATGTGGCAGGATCGCACATCTTGGGCATAAGCACCAATATGGCAATATAGCCCCAAAAAAGTGGAACCTCCGCAACTATATGGCTTCTGCACTTATATAGAACCCGTCCCTATCCAGCACTGGCATGTATACTGAACCACCGCACCTATATAGCATCCACGCTGCAGGAAATGTGGCAGGATCGCACATCTTGGGCATAAGCACCAATATGGCAATATAGCCCCAAAAAAGTGGAACCTCCGCAACTATATGGCTTCTGCACTTATATAGAACCCGTCCCTATCCAGCACTGGCATGTATACTGAACCACCGCACCTATATAGCATCCACGCTCCAGGAAATGTGGCAGGATCGCATATTTTGGGCATAAGCACCAATATGGCAATATAGACCCAAAAAAGTGGAACCTCCGCAACTATATGGCACCTGCACTTATATAGAACACTTCCCTATCCAGCACTGGCATGTATACTGAACCATCGCACCTATATAGCATCCACGCTCCAGGAAATGTGGCAGGATCGCACATCTTGGGCATAAGCACCAATATGGCAATATAGACCCAAAAAAGTGGAACCTACGCAACTATATGGCTTCTGCACTTATATAGAACCCGTCCCTATCCAGCACTGGCATGTATACTGAACCACCGCACCTATATAGCCCCCACGCTCCAAGAAATGTGGCAGGATCGCACATCTTGGGCATAAGCACCAATATGGCAATATAGCCCCAAAAAAGTGGAACCTCCGCAACTATATGGCACCTGCACTTATATAGAACCCTTCCCTATCCAGCACTGGCATGTATACCGAACCACCGCACCTATATAGCATCCACGCTCCAGGAAATGTGGCAGGATCGCACATCTTGGGCATAAGCACCAATATGGCAATATAGCCCCAAAAAAGTGGAACCTCCGCAACTATATGGCACCTGCACTTATATAGAACCCTTCCCTATCCAGCACTGGCATGTTTACTGAACCACCGCACCTATATAGCATCCACGCTGCAGGAAATGTGGCAGGATCGCACATCTTGGGCATAAGCACCAATATGGCAATATAGCCCCAAAAAAGTGGAACCTCCGCAACTATATGGCACCTGCACTTATATAGAACCCTTCCCTATCCAGCACTGGCATGTATACCGAACCACCGCACCTATATAGCATCCACGCTCCAGGAAATGTGGCAGGATCGCACATCTTGGGCATAAGCACCAATATGGCAATATAGCCCCAAAAAAGTGGAACCTCCGCAACTATATGGCACCTGCACTTATATAGAACACTTCCCTATCCAGCACTGGCATGTATACTGAACCACCGCACCTATATAGCATCCACGCTCCAGGAAATGTGGCAGGATCGCATATTTTGGGCATAAGCACCAATATGGCAATATAGACCCAAAAAAGTGGAACCTCCGAAATTATATGGCACCTGCACTTATATAGAGCCCTTCCCTATCCAGCACTGGCATGTATACTGAACCACCGCACCTATATAGCCCCACGCTCCAGGAAATGTGGCAGGATCGCACATCTTGGGCATAAGCACCAATATGGCAATATAGCCCCAAAAAAGTGGAACCTCCGCAACTATATGGCTTCTGCACTTATATAGAACCCGTCCCTATCCAGCACTGGCATGTATACTGAACCACCGCACCTATATAGCCCCCACGCTCCAGGAAATGTGGCAGGATCGCACATCTTGGGCATAAGCACCAATATGGCAATATAGCCCCAAAAAAGTGGAACCTCCGCAACTATATGGCACCTGCACTTATATAGAACCCTTCCCTATCCAGCACTGGCATGTATACCGAACCACCGCACCTATATAGCATCCACGCTCCAGGAAATGTGGCAGGATCGCACATCTTGGGCATAAGCACCAATATGGCAATATAGCCCCAAAAAAGTGGAACCTCCGCAACTATATGGCACCTGCACTTATATAGAACACTTCCCTATCCAGCACTGGCATGTATACTGAACCACCGCACCTATATAGCATCCACGCTCCAGGAAATGTGGCAGGATCGCACATCTTGGGCATAAGCACCAATATGGCAATATAGACCCAAAAAAGTGGAACCTCCGAAATTATATGGCACCTGCACTTATATAGAGCCCTTCCCTATCCAGCACTGGCATGTATACTGAACCACCGCACCTATATAGCATCCACGCTCCAGGAAATGTGGCAGGATCGTATGTTTTGGGCATAAGCACCAATATGGCAATATAGCCCCAAAAAATTTGAACCTCCGCAACTATATGGCTTCTGCACTTATATAGAACCCGTCCCTATCCAGCACTGGCATGTATACTGAACCACCGCACCTATATAGCATCCACGCTCCAGGAAATGTGGCAGGATCGCACATCTTGGGCATAAGCACCAATATGGCAATATAGAACCAAAAAAGTGGAACCTCCGAAATTATATGGCACCTGCACTTATATAGAGCCTTTCGCTATCCAGCACTGGCATGTATACTGAACCACCGCACCTATATAGCCCCCACGCTCCAGGAAATGTGGCAGGATCGCACATCTTGGGCATAAGCACCAATATGGCAATATAGCCCCAAAAAAGTGGAACCTCCGCAACTATATGGCTTCTGCACTTATATAGAACCCGTCCCTATCCAGCACTGGCATGTATACTGAACCACCGCACCTATATAGCCCCCACGCTCCAGGAAATGTGGCAGGATCGCACATCTTGGGCATAAGCACCAATATGGCAATATAGCCCCAAAAAAGTGGAACCTCCGCAACTATATGGCACCTGCACTTATACAGAACCCTTCCCTATCCAGCACTGGCATGTATACCGAACCACCGCACCTATATAGCATCCACGCTCCAGGAAATGTGGCAGGATCGCACATCTTGGGCATAGGCACCAATATGGCAATATAGCCCCAAAAAAGTGGAACCTCCGCAACTATATGGAACCTGCACTTATATAGAACACTTCCCTATCCAGCACTGGCATGTATACTGAACCACCGCACCTATATAGCATCCACGCTGCAGGAAATGTGGCAGGATCGCACATCTTGGGCATAAGCACCAATATGGCAATATAGCCCCAAAAAAGTGGAACCTCCGCAACTATATGGCACCTGCACTTATATAGAACACTTCCCTATCCAGCACTGGCATGTATACTGAACCACCGCACCTATATAGCATCCACGCTCCAGGAAATGTGGCAGGATCGCACATCTTGGGCATAAGCACCAATATGGCAATATAGCCCCAAAAAAGTGGAACCTCCGCAACTATATGGCACCTGCACTTATATAGAACACTTCCCTATCCAGCACTGGCATGTATACTGAACCACCGCACCTATATAGCATCCACGCTCCAGGAAATGTGGCAGGATCGCACATCTTGGGCATAAGCACCGATATGGCAATATAGCCCCAAAAAAGTGGAACCTCCGCAACTATATGGCACCTGCACTTATATAGAACCCTTCCCTACCCAGCACTGGCATGTATACTGAACCACCGCACCTATATAGCATCCACGCTCCAGGAAATGTGGCAGGATCGCATATTTTGGGCATAAGCACCAATATGGCAATATAGACCCAAAAAAGTGGAACCTCCGAAATTATATGGCACCTGCACTTATATAGAGCCCTTCCCTATCCAGCACTGGTATGTATACTGAACCACTGCACCTATATAACATCCACGCTCCAGGAAATATGGCAGGATCGCAAATCTTGGGCATAAGCACCAATATGGCAATATAGCCCCAAAAAAGTGGAACCTCCGAAATTATATGGCACCTGCACTTATATAGAACACTTCCCTATCCAGCACTGGCATGTATACTGAACCACTGCACCTATATAGCATCCACGCTGCAGGAAATGTGGCAGGATCGCACATCTTGGGCATAAGCACCAATATGGCAATATAGCCCCAAAAAAGTGGAACCTCCGCAACTATATGGCACCTGCACTTATATAGAACCCTTCCCTACCCAGCACTGGCATGTATACTGAACCACCGCACCTATATAGCATCCACGCTCCAGGAAATGTGGCAGGATCGCATATTTTGGGCATAAGCACCAATATGGCAATATAGACCCAAAAAAGTGGAACCTCCGAAATTATATGGCACCTGCACTTATATAGAGCCCTTCCCTATCCAGCACTGGTATGTATACTGAACCACTGCACCTATATAACATCCACGCTCCAGGAAATATGGCAGGATCGCAAATCTTGGGCATAAGCACCAATATGGCAATATAGCCCCAAAAAAGTGGAACCTCCGAAATTATATGGCACCTGCACTTATATAGAACACTTCCCTATCCAGCACTGGCATGTATACTGAACCACTGCACCTATATAGCATCCACGCTGCAGGAAATGTGGCAGGATCGCACATCTTGGGCATAAGCACCAATATGGCAATATAGCCCCAAAAAAGTGGAACCTCCGCAACTATATGGCACCTGCACTTATATAGAACACTTCCCTATCCAGCACTGGCATGTATACTGAACCACCGCACCTATATAGCATCCACGCTCCAGGAAATGTGGCAGGATCGCATATTTTGGGCATAAGCACCAATATGGCAATATAGACCCAAAAAAGTGGAACCTCCGAAATTATATGGCACCTGCACTTATATAGGACCCTTCCCTATCCAGCACTGGCATGTATACCGAACCACCGCACCTATATAGCATCCACGCTCCAGGAAATGTGGCAGGATCGCACATCTTGGGCATAAGCACCAATATGGCAATATAGCCCCAAAAAAGTGGAACCTCCGCAACTATATGGCACCTGCACTTATATAGAACACTTCCCTATCCAGCACTGGCATGTATACTGAACCACCGCACCTATATAGCATCAACGCTGCAGGAAATGTGGCAGGATCGCACATCTTGGGCATAAGCACCAATATGGCAATATAGCCCTAAAAAAGTGGAACCTCCGCAACTATATGGCACCTGCACTTATATAGAACACTTCCCTATCCAGCACTAGCATGTATACTGAACCACCGCACCTATATAGCATCCACGCTCCAGGAAATGTGGCAGGATCGCATATTTTGGGCATAAGCACCAATATGGCAATATAGACCCAAAAAAGTGGAACCTCCGCAACTATATGGCACCTGCACTTATATAGAGCCCTTCCCTATCCAGCACTGGCATGTATACTGAACCACCGCACCTATATAGCATCCACGCTCCAGGAAATGTGGCAGGATCGTATATTTTGGGCATAAGCACCAATAAGGCAATATAGCCCCAAAAAAGTGGAACCTCCGCAACTATATGGCTTCTGCACTTATATAGAACCCTCCCCTATCCAGCACTGGCATGTATACTGAATCACCGCACCTATATAGCCCCCACGCTGCAGGAAATGTGGCAGGATCGCACATCTTGGGCATAAGCACCAATATGGCAATATAGCCCCAAAAAAGTGGAACCTCCGCAACTATATGGCACCTGCACTTATATAGAACACTTCCCTATCCAGCACTGGCATGTATACTGAACCACCGCACCTATATAGCATCCACGCTCCAGGAAATGTGGCAGGATCGCATATTTTGGGCATAAGCACCAATATGGCAATATTGTAAAATGAAATGTTCAATCTTTTTTGGATGGATCGTTGGGGCTCAACCCTCCGATCTGTTTTATTGTGATTTATGTTCTGTATTTTACAATTGTGGTTTGGGCTTTTGTAAGCCAAAAGCCGCGGAGCTGCGCTGCCAGTGACGCCGGCAGCGGAGCGGCAGAACTATGTGTTCTTATCTCTTATATGTTAATATGTATATGCTCAGCGCTGTTGGCAGCGAGAGCGCGAGGGAAGATATATGTGTGTATGCATGTATATTAGTGCCGTCAAGTCATGGGAACATGCTGACGCTGCACTTGGGTCGCTCGAGGCATTCTTGAGTGAATCGTAATACGATCACCCAGAATGTCTGGGACTTTATTGTTACGTAAACACTGAAACAAAGTGTTACAGTGTGTATTCTTTAAGTACCGTCGGTACAGTGGGTATTCGAAATAATGAATACTTTACTTTACTTCAATATGAGCATACTACAATATAGACCCAAAAAAGTGGAACCTCCGAAATTATATGGCACCTGCACTTATATAGAGCCCTTCCCTATCCAGCACTGGCATTTATACTGAACCACCGCACCTATATAGCATCCACGCTCCAGGAAATGTGGCAGGATCGCACATCTTGGGCATAAGCACCAATATGGCAATATAGCCCCAAAAAAGTGGAACCTCCGCAACTATATGGCTTCTGCACTTATATAGAACCCGTCCCTATCCAGCACTGGCATGTATACTGAACCACCGCACCTATATAGCATCCACGCTCCAGGAAATGTGGCAGGATCGCATATTTTGGGCATAAGCACCAATATGGCAATATAGACCCAAAAAAGTGGAACCTCCGAAATTATATGGCACCTGCACTTATATAGAACACTTCCCTATCCAGCACTGGCATGTATACTGAACCACCGCACCTATATAGCATCAACGCTGCAGGAAATGTGGCAGGATCGCACATCTTGGGCATAAGCACCAATATGGCAATATAGCCCCAAAAAAGAGGAACCTCCGCAACTATATGGCACCTGCACTTATATAGAACACTTCCCTATCCAGCACTGCCATGTATACTGAACCACCGCACCTATAGCATCCACGCTCCAGGAAATGTGGCAGGATCGCATATTTTGGGCATAAGCACCAATATGGCAATATAGACCCAAAAAAGTGGAACCTCCGAAATTATATGGCACCTGCACTTATATAGGACCCTTCCCTATCCAGCACTGGCATGTATACCGAACCACCGCACCTATATAGCATCCACGCTCCAGGAAATGTGGCACGATCGCACATCTTGGGCATAAGCACCAATATGGCAATATAGCCCCAAAAAAGTGGAACCTCCGCAACTATATGGCACCTGCACTTATATAGAACACTTCCCTATCCAGCACTGGCATGTATACTGAACCACCGCACCTATATAGCATCAACGCTGCAGGAAATGTGGCAGGATCGCATATTTTGGGCATAAGCACCAATATGGCAATATAGACCCAAACAAGTGGAACCTCCGAAATTATATGGCACCTGCACTTATATAGAGCCCTTCCCTATCCAGCACTGGCATGTATACTGAACCACCGCACCTATATAGCATCCACGCTCCAGGAAATGTGGCAGGATCGCACATCTTGGGCATAAGCACCAATATGGCAATATAGCCCCAAAAAAGTGGAACCTCCGCAACTATATGGCACCTGCACTTATATAGAACCCGTCCCTATCCAGCACTGGCATGTATACTGAACCACCGCACCTATATAGCATCCACGCTCCAGGAAATGTGGCAGGATCGCATATTTTGGGCATAAGCACCAATATGGCAATATAGACCCAAAAAAGTGGAACCTCCGAAATTATATGGCACCTGCACTTATATAGAGCCCTTCCCTATCCAGCACTGGCATGTATACTGAACCACCGCACCTATATAGCCCCCACGCTCCAGGAAATGTGGCAGGATCGCACATCTTGGGCATAAGCACCAATATGGCAATATAGCCCCAAAAAAGTGGAACCTCCGCAACTATATGGCACCTGCACTTATATAGAACACTTCCCTATCCAGCACTGGCATGTATACTGAACCACCGCACCTATATAGCATCCACGCTCCAGGAAATGTGGCAGGATCGCATATTTTGGGCATAAGCACCAATATGGCAATATTGTAAAATGAAATGTTCAATCTTTTTTGGATGGATCGTTGGGGCTCAACCCTCCGATCTGTTTTATTGTGATTTATGTTCTGTATTTTACAATTGTGGTTTGGGCTTTTGTAAGCCAAAAGCCGCGGAGCTGCGCTGCCAGTGACGCCGGCAGCGGAGCGGCAGAACTATGTGTTCTTATCTCTTATATGTTAATATGTATATGCTCAGCGCTGTTGGCAGCGAGAGCGCGAGGGAAGATATATGTGTGTATGCATGTATATTAGTGCCGTCAAGTCATGGGAACATGCTGACGCTGCACTTGGGTCGCTCGAGGCATTCTTGAGTGAATCGTAATACGATCACCCAGAATGTCTGGGACTTTATTGTTACGTAAACACTGAAACAAAGTGTTACAGTGTGTATTCTTTAAGTACCGTCGGTACAGTGGGTATTCGAAATAATGAATACTTTACTTTACTTTAATATGAGCATACTACATCTCCCTATCCAGCACTGGCATGTATACTGAACCACCGCACCTATATAGCCCCCACGCTCCAGGAAATGTGGCAGGATCGCACATCTTGGGCATAAGCACCAATATGGCAATATAGCCCCAAAAAAGTGGAACCTCCGCAACTATATGGCTTCTGCACTTATATAGAACCCGTCCCTATCCAGCACTGGCATGTATACTGAACCACCGCACCTATATAGCCCCCACGCTCCAGGAAATGTGGCAGGATCGCACATCTTGGGCATAAGCACCAATATGGCAATATAGCCCCAAAAAAGTGGAACCTCCGCAACTATATGGCACCTGCACTTATACAGAACCCTTCCCTATCCAGCACTGGCATGTATACCGAACCACCGCACCTATATAGCATCCACGCTCCAGGAAATGTGGCAGGATCGCACATCTTGGGCATAGGCACCAATATGGCAATATAGCCCCAAAAAAGTGGAACCTCCGCAACTATATGGAACCTGCACTTATATAGAACACTTCCCTATCCAGCACTGGCATGTATACTGAACCACCGCACCTATATAGCATCCACGCTGCAGGAAATGTGGCAGGATCGCACATCTTGGGCATAAGCACCAATATGGCAATATAGCCCCAAAAAAGTGGAACCTCCGCAACTATATGGCACCTGCACTTATATAGAACACTTCCCTATCCAGCACTGGCATGTATACTGACCCACCGCACCTATATAGCATCCACGCTCCAGGAAATGTGGCAGGATCGCACATCTTGGGCATAAGCACCAATATGGCAATATAGCCCCAAAAAAGTGGAACCTCCGCAACTATATGGCACCTGCACTTATATAGAACACTTCCCTATCCAGCACTGGCATGTATACTGAACCACCGCACCTATATAGCATCCACGCTCCAGGAAATGTGGCAGGATCGCACATCTTGGGCATAAGCACCGATATGGCAATATAGCCCCAAAAAAGTGGAACCTCCGCAACTATATGGCACCTGCACTTATATAGAACACTTCCCTATCCAGCACTGGCATGTATACTGAACCACCGCACCTATATAGCCCCCACGCTCCAGGAAATGTGGCAGGATCGCACATCTTGGGCATAAGCACCAATATGGCAATATAGCCCCAAAAAAGTGGAACCTCCGCAACTATATGGCACCTGCACTTATATAGAACCCTTCCCTACCCAGCACTGGCATGTATACTGAACCACCGCACCTATATAGCATCCACGCTCCAGGAAATGTGGCAGGATCGCATATTTTGGGCATAAGCACCAATATGGCAATATAGACCCAAAAAAGTGGAACCTCCGAAATTATATGGCACCTGCACTTATATAGAGCCCTTCCCTATCCAGCACTGGTATGTATACTGAACCACTGCACCTATATAGCATCCACGCTCCAGGAAATGTGGCAGGATCGCATATTTTGGGCATAAGCACCAATATGGCAATATAGACCCAAAAAAGTGGAACCTCCGAAATTATATGGCACCTGCACTTATATAGGACCCTTCCCTATCCAGCACTGGCATGTATACCGAACCACCGCACCTATATAGCATCCACGCTCCAGGAAATGTGGCAGGATCGCACATCTTGGGCATAAGCACCAATATGGCAATATAGCCCCAAAAAAGTGGAACCTCCGCAACTATATGGCACCTGCACTTATATAGAACACTTCCCTATCCAGCACTGGCATGTATACTGAACCACCGCACCTATATAGCATCAACGCTGCAGGAAATGTGGCAGGATCGCACATCTTGGGCATAAGCACCAATATGGCAATATAGCCCTAAAAAAGTGGAACCTCCGCAACTATATGGCACCTGCACTTATATAGAACACTTCCCTATCCAGCACTAGCATGTATACTGAACCACCGCACCTATATAGCATCCACGCTCCAGGAAATGTGGCAGGATCGCATATTTTGGGCATAAGCACCAATATGGCAATATAGACCCAAAAAAGTGGAACCTCCGCAACTATATGGCACCTGCACTTATATAGAGCCCTTCCCTATCCAGCACTGGCATGTATACTGAACCACCGCACCTATATAGCATCCACGCTCCAGGAAATGTGGCAGGATCGTATATTTTGGGCATAAGCACCAATAAGGCAATATAGCCCCAAAAAAGTGGAACCTCCGCAACTATATGGCTTCTGCACTTATATAGAACCCTCCCCTATCCAGCACTGGCATGTATACTGAATCACCGCACCTATATAGCCCCCACGCTGCAGGAAATGTGGCAGGATCGCACATCTTGGGCATAAGCACCAATATGGCAATATAGCCCCAAAAAAGTGGAACCTCCGCAACTATATGGCACCTGCACTTATATAGAACACTTCCCTATCCAGCACTGGCATGTATACTGAACCACCGCACCTATATAGCATCCACGCTCCAGGAAATGTGGCAGGATCGCATATTTTGGGCATAAGCACCAATATGGCAATATTGTAAAATGAAATGTTCAATCTTTTTTGGATGGATCGTTGGGGCTCAACCCTCCGATCTGTTTTATTGTGATTTATGTTCTGTATTTTACAATTGTGGTTTGGGCTTTTGTAAGCCAAAAGCCGCGGAGCTGCGCTGCCAGTGACGCCGGCAGCGGAGCGGCAGAACTATGTGTTCTTATCTCTTATATGTTAATATGTATATGCTCAGCGCTGTTGGCAGCGAGAGCGCGAGGGAAGATATATGTGTGTATGCATGTATATTAGTGCCGTCAAGTCATGGGAACATGCTGACGCTGCACTTGGGTCGCTCGAGGCATTCTTGAGTGAATCGTAATACGATCACCCAGAATGTCTGGGACTTTATTGTTACGTAAACACTGAAACAAAGTGTTACAGTGTGTATTCTTTAAGTACCGTCGGTACAGTGGGTATTCGAAATAATGAATACTTTACTTTACTTCAATATGAGCATACTACAATATAGACCCAAAAAAGTGGAACCTCCGAAATTATATGGCACCTGCACTTATATAGAGCCCTTCCCTATCCAGCACTGGCATTTATACTGAACCACCGCACCTATATAGCATCCACGCTCCAGGAAATGTGGCAGGATCGCACATCTTGGGCATAAGCACCAATATGGCAATATAGCCCCAAAAAAGTGGAACCTCCGCAACTATATGGCTTCTGCACTTATATAGAACCCGTCCCTATCCAGCACTGGCATGTATACTGAACCACCGCACCTATATAGCATCCACGCTCCAGGAAATGTGGCAGGATCGCATATTTTGGGCATAAGCACCAATATGGCAATATAGACCCAAAAAAGTGGAACCTCCGAAATTATATGGCACCTGCACTTATATAGAACACTTCCCTATCCAGCACTGGCATGTATACTGAACCACCGCACCTATATAGCATCAACGCTCCAGGAAATGTGGCAGGATCGCACATCTTGGGCATAAGCACCAATATGGCAATATAGCCCCAAAAAAGAGGAACCTCCGCAACTATATGGCACCTGCACTTATATAGAACACTTCCCTATCCAGCACTGCCATGTATACTGAACCACCGCACCTATATAGCATCCACGCTCCAGGAAATGTGGCAGGATCGCATATTTTGGGCATAAGCACCAATATGGCAATATAGACCCAAAAAAGTGGAACCTCCGAAATTATATGGCACCTGCACTTATATAGGACCCTTCCCTATCCAGCACTGGCATGTATACCGAACCACCGCACCTATATAGCATCCACGCTCCAGGAAATGTGGCACGATCGCACATCTTGGGCATAAGCACCAATATGGCAATATAGCCCCAAAAAAGTGGAACCTCCGCAACTATATGGCACCTGCACTTATATAGAACACTTCCCTATCCAGCACTGGCATGTATACTGAACCACCGCACCTATATAGCATCAACGCTGCAGGAAATGTGGCAGGATCGCATATTTTGGGCATAAGCACCAATATGGCAATATAGACCCAAACAAGTGGAACCTCCGAAATTATATGGCACCTGCACTTATATAGAGCCCTTCCCTATCCAGCACTGGCATGTATACTGAACCACCGCACCTATATAGCATCCACGCTCCAGGAAATGTGGCAGGATCGCACATCTTGGGCATAAGCACCAATATGGCAATATAGCCCCAAAAAAGTGGAACCTCCGCAACTATATGGCACCTGCACTTATATAGAACCCGTCCCTATCCAGCACTGGCATGTATACTGAACCACCGCACCTATATAGCATCCACGCTCCAGGAAATGTGGCAGGATCGCATATTTTGGGCATAAGCACCAATATGGCAATATAGACCCAAAAAAGTGGAACCTCCGAAATTATATGGCACCTGCACTTATATAGAGCCCTTCCCTATCCAGCACTGGCATGTATACTGAACCACCGCACCTATATAGCCCCCACGCTCCAGGAAATGTGGCAGGATCGCACATCTTGGGCATAAGCACCAATATGGCAATATAGCCCCAAAAAAGTGGAACCTCCGCAACTATATGGCACCTGCACTTATATAGAACACTTCCCTATCCAGCACTGGCATGTATACTGAACCACCGCACCTATATAGCATCCACGCTCCAGGAAATGTGGCAGGATCGCATATTTTGGGCATAAGCACCAATATGGCAATATTGTAAAATGAAATGTTCAATCTTTTTTGGATGGATCGTTGGGGCTCAACCCTCCGATCTGTTTTATTGTGATTTATGTTCTGTATTTTACAATTGTGGTTTGGGCTTTTGTAAGCCAAAAGCCGCGGAGCTGCGCTGCCAGTGACGCCGGCAGCGGAGCGGCAGAACTATGTGTTCTTATCTCTTATATGTTAATATGTATATGCTCAGCGCTGTTGGCAGCGAGAGCGCGAGGGAAGATATATGTGTGTATGCATGTATATTAGTGCCGTCAAGTCATGGGAACATGCTGACGCTGCACTTGGGTCGCTCGAGGCATTCTTGAGTGAATCGTAATACGATCACCCAGAATGTCTGGGACTTTATTGTTACGTAAACACTGAAACAAAGTGTTACAGTGTGTATTCTTTAAGTACCGTCGGTACAGTGGGTATTCGAAATAATGAATACTTTACTTTACTTTAATATGAGCATACTACATCTCCCTCCTTTTGAAAAATAACGTAATATAATGAAGTTATTTTATTTTTAGCTTTTACTATATATGTATACGAGTTAAAAAGAAAATTTATATATATATTTTTTTTTTCTTTTTTAGTCAATTATTAGAATATTGAATTTTAATTAATATTGATAAAATTTAAAAAGGTTTTTGAATATAAATGCGGAATAGTATATTTTTATGGTTTATATTTATGTATGGCCATACTAAAAAATGATTAATAATTGCAAATCTTTAACCTATCCTTATGTACTTTCTGAGTTTTGTTTTTATTATCGGAGATTATGACGTTATCTCTTTCTCCGATACTTTCTACTCTATATGGTCCTATATATTTAAAATCTAGCTTATGTCCTGTTTCATTTTTCAATAAAACTTTATCTCCTACAGCTAAATTTAAATCTTTTAACTTTAAGTCATAGAGCTGTTTATTTTTAATTTTATGCTCCTCGAGCATAATCCTTGCTCGTTTATATGCTATTTCTAATCTATATTTACTCTCTTTAGAGTAATCATCTATGTTATATAGAGGTGCTATTCTATCTATAGTATTAAATTGAACTGGTAAGTTTGAAGTCTTACCGAAAACTAGCTCATATGGACAATAATCATGTGCCATAGAGGGGGTTGTATTAAAACAATATACGAAGTATTGCAGCCATATATCCCAATCTGATTTGTCAGCTGAGATGTATGAGCGTATGAACTCGTTAAATGTTCTGTGGCTTCGCTCCACGGTTCCTACAGTCTGGTGATGATGTGCAGTAGAAGTTATGTTTTTGATGTTTAGATTTTTACATAAGTCTTCAATTATTGAATTTTTATATTCTGTTCCCATGTCCGTAATGAACGTCTTCATTGGACCGTACTTTAGAATAAAATTTTCAAAAATAGCTTTAGCTACTGTATTTGCACTTTTGTTTCTAATAGGTATGGCAACAAGGTATTTTGTCAGGTCACATATTAAGGTGACTGCATATTCATTTCCTTGTTCTGATTTAGGAAGTGGACCGATCGTATCCACTATTACCCTATCAAAAGCCATGTATGGTGTTTCTGTAATAGTCAATGGAGTTATTGTGTGCTTGGTTACTTTAGCTTTTTGGCATTTTGGACATTTTCGTATGTAATTGGTTATTTCTTTAGTCATACCTTTCCAAAAATAATGTCTTTTGACCTTGGCCAAGGTTTTTGTTATGCCTGTATGTCCTCCTTGTATGGGATCATCATGTAATGTAGACAGTATTGCTTCTTTTTCTTTTTCATTTTTAATTAGGGTCACCGGGTTGAGTAGCGCTACTCTTATTGTTCGTAATATTTTATTGCCCATATTTTTAAAATTATCTATTGAAATGTATTCAAAGATATTTTCCCACGGTGCCACTTTGAGTTGGCTGAGTTTTTGTTTACCGGCTTGCGTTTCAAGCCTTTGGAAAAACTGACCTAAGTCAAGGGTTCCATTAGTATACAAATCGCTAACATCATATCTTGCAGTAATTTTTTTTCCATGTTTGAAAAAACATAAATTATTATTTACATGCAAGGTCACTACTTTACGTACTTCGTCATTGTTGATGACTTCATATACGTTGGGCTTTGAAGCTTTTGTTAGAGATTGCCTAGGCAATTCTATTTGTTCTTTTCCTGCGCAGGATTTCTGTCTACTCTGTTGCCTGGTAGTGACTTTCAGGACTTTATTTGTTTTTTGTATGTTTTTCAGGTCTGTGATGGTTATTCTTGATAACGCATCTGCTACATGATTATCTTTACCCTTTAGATACTCGACTGTAAAGTCGTATTCTTCTAATTCGAGCCGCATGCGTGTGAGTTTTGAGCTAGGATTGACCATTGAAAATAGGTATGTTAGTGGTCTGTGATCCGTTTTTACTGTAAAGTGTTTACCATAGATATATGGTCGAAAATGGGTAATTGCCCAATGAATTGCTGCTAATTCCTGTTCTGTAGTACTTTTGTTACTTTCACCTTTTGTGAATGAACGTGATGCATATGCTAATGGGAGTTGGAGTCCGTTATGGTTTTGAGTTAAAACCGCTCCACATGCTTGTTTACTAGCATCGGTGATTATGCAAAATTCTTTCTGAAAATCTGGGTACTGTAACAGAGTGGGTTCCATAAGTTTATCTTTTAAATATTGGAATGCATTTTGACATTCAGTTGACCACTCAAAGGGGACATTCTTTTTACATAATCTAGTTATGTGCCGGGAATAGTCGGCGAAGTTTTTAATAAAACGTCTATAATAATTGCAAAATGCAATAAATCGTCTAGCGCTGTCCGCATCATGTGGGACTGGATAGTTTTTGCTCTTTGCCTTTATAGGGGTTGTAGCTCATATTGCTCATATTTTTGAATTCGTTTGTTTCTCGTTACAATTGTTTTTGGTTTATACTTTTGTTCATTTAGAATTTGCCTTAAACATCTCTATGGTTATTTTTGTGGACGCACCTCATCCATTATGGTCCGGTCCGAGTCGGTTGTGCCTATCCTGTCCAGCCAGACTCGGACCGTACCGCAGTGCCACCGCCGGCCGTTCTCAGCGCGCAAGCCCCTTAGGGCGGAGGGCGACGAGGGGGCGCCGCTCACGAGAGCGTGCTGCTTGTGCTTTACCATCTGATGGACTGATGGACCGTATTGTCCATTGGCCATTGGCCGTGTTGGAAGTCGGCCTTGGCCTGACCCGGAGCTGGTGCTACCGATGCCCGTCTACCCACTGATGGCTGGGTCGGGGACGGAGAGGAGGCGGTTCCGTGTGGCACGGGGCTGAGGTGGGGACCTGACGCGTCGGCGATTACACGAACGGGACACACACACCAATGCATTTTGAAGTTTTTATATTTTTTTTTTTTACGATTTTTTTTTTCAGAGTTTTTGCAGTTGTCCTGATACATTATCTACTAGGTCACCTTTAGGTTAGTCTTCCTTTTTTTTTTTGTTTTAGTGTATTTTTTTTTTTTATGTATTCTTTTTTTTTGTTTTTTTTTTTTTTCATTGATATACTTTGGTCTGATATTCTTCCTTTGTCATTGCCAAGTCCTCTATGTTCGTTTTTAAACTGTATCTAAATTTTTTTTTTAATTATTTGCTATTCATTTATTCTTTTCAATAATAAAAAAAATTACTAAAAAATCTTTTTTTTTTTCTCATGGACACACATATCTATATACCCTTCCTTTTTTTTTTTTTTTACTCTTTAAAATTTCATCAATATAAATTTTTTTTTATATATATTTGATCAAAATGAAGGAAGAAAAAAAATCTGGTGTCTCTTTTTTTTGTCGTGCCCGGTACTCAGCTATTGTGAGTGGGCGAGGTCCATCGTTTGGGTACACTTTTAAAGCCTCTTGTAGGCTGAGTGCATCCCTTTGCTCGGTAGGAGCAGAATCTGTTGGTCCATCGACGGTGCAAGGGGCGGTCCTATGCCACTCGCACTTATATTATTGGCCTGTTGGTCCATCGACGGTGCAAGGGGCGGTCCAATGCCACTCGCACTTATATTATTGGTACTTGCTGGGTCTGGTGGGGCCGGTGCTGGTCTTCGCACAGGTTTTTATATTGCGTGTACGCTCTTTGTAGCGCGGGCTGTTAAATCTCCTTGGGTATTATATATTCCTGGCCGCATTGTAGCCGCCAAATTTAAGGGTATAATTTATAATGCAACATGGGTTTGTGCGTAATATCGTCGGCAGTCGTGCATGGGTCTGGCGAAACGGCTGGTTTGGTTTTCTGCTGGGTTTTTTTTTCTTGGCACTGGCACTGGGGACAACACTGTTTCAATAGTTTTTCCAATTCATCAATTTTCTTTTGACTTGGTCCGATTTTTTAAAACTAAATCACATATTATTATATTTTTTTTTTTTCGGCCATTCTTTGTCTTTCAAAATTTTAACACTTTTTTTGAAAAAATTTCTCTCTTTTTTTTTCTCAATCCTTAGATTGATCCATCGCGTAGGACATATCGAGTCCTGTCACGGTCGCCATGTAAAATGAAATTGTTAGGTTGTTTTAGTATTATAACCCTACATTTGTATTTACCTTGCTGCTAGCTTATAATTATTAGTGTTAATCTACAATTGTATTTACTATTAACGTTGTACGAAATATCGTAAGTATCCGAATAAGTATCGATATGAATAATCATCCGATAGTTCTAGTTCTGCGAACTAGAACTATGCGAGAACTAGATCGGAATAGAACCAGAGATCGGAGCTGGATTCAATGAGCACTTTTGCGGTATCAACAGGACAGAGTGGTTGGTAAAGAATTAAGTAAAATAAAATCATAAAAAGTACGAAACATCCGTGTACTTTCTGCGCCAATAACTTCAGAAGTGGGATAGTAGCCCTTTAAAGAATCTGCCTACATAAGTATTTGTCTACTGGCATCCCCGACAACGAGTATTTTCCACATTTTATAAATGGCTGAGGAAACCATGGCAAACATTGACAAAGAAAAAATTGTAGAGTGGTTGCTGGAGAAAGAGATCATTTTTCCAGCCAGCGCAACACTAAGGCAACTTCGCAAGCTTGCCATAAGTGGTGGAATGGATGAAGTTTCTGAAAGTCTGGTGAATAAATCGGATATTGAATCGGAGGAGAAAGTGTCTGAAAATGAGCAGATCGACGATATGAAAGAAGAAGAATTACTTGACGCCGCAATAAGGGTTGCTGAGAAAAAGAAGAAACTGGCTGCCTTAATGGTAATGGACAACCATGTGACCGATGACATCCGAATGGTCAAGCAACTGATTGCCCCTTTTTCTGCCAGTGAAAATGATGAAGCCTCTGAATGGGTCTTGAATTTTGAACGGATTTGCGGAGGCGTGAACGAAAGCAGCAATTTTAAGCTTCGTTGTGTGCGCATGTTGATGAAGGCGGGAACAGAGGCGGACTTGTTCATGCGTGTCGACAAATCAAAGACTTACGACGAGTTTAAAGGAAACTTCCTAAAAACTTTTGGCCGCAGCAATTCAACTGCCGACGTGGTACTCCTGTTGAAGGAAACCTTTTTCAACCCGGAGAAAAACTCCGTAATGGGATATATTCTTCGCATGGAAGAAATTGCTATGCGTGCCGACATCGAAGAGAAATTGACAGTGCAGTTCATCATTGATGGTTTTCGTGATCGATCTTCCAGTATCGCCTTATTGTATTCAGCGTCGACCATCGGAAAACTTAAGGAGCTAGCTCGACAATACGAGGCTTTGAGGAAGAGTACCCAGACGAATTTTAGGCGCACTGGGATGACTGCTTCCGGAAATGACCGGAGCCAGGCGCGCTGCTATAATTGTTCAGCACATGGCCATTATGCTTCATCGTGTCCCGCACCTAAGCGGGAGAAGGGATCGTGTTTCCAGTGTGGATCCATGCAGCACCAGGTGAAGGATTGCCAACAGAAGCCTATGTCAGCCCAGCGATCCGTGGGTACAGCCAGCAACCCGCCGATGGACGACAGAGAGGAGAACAATATTTTTGTTCCTATTGTTAATCAGGTAGGGGTATATTTTTACACTGATATAAAACGCAGGTATCAAATTAAATTTCTTTCTGGCATGTTGGACACCGGTAGCGCTATTAATTTGATGCAGCGCTCGGCGATACCTTATGAAAATTTTGATGGTGTACTAAGACCGACAGAGTATTTTGGAGTTAACGGTTCGAGAATAAGCATTTTTGGAAAAATAATTGTCAATTTAGTTTTTCATAACATTGAAAAAGAACTAATATTTTTCGTTGTACCAAACAACTATATTTCGTATAATGTCCTTCTGGGGCGCAGTTTCCTTGAAAATTATGGAATAAAATTAATTTTTGAAAATGAAATTGAAAATAGAGTATTAGTGAACAGTGACTTAGATGAAAATAGAGTATTAGTGAACAATGACTTAGATGAAAATAGAGTATTAGTGAACAGTGGCTTAGATGAAAATAGAGTATTAGTGAACAGTGACTTAGATGAAAATAGAGTATTAGTGAACAGTGACTTAGATGAAAATAGAGTATTAGTGAACAGTGACTTAGATGAAAATAGAGTATTAGTGAACAGTGACTTAGATGAAAATAGAGTATTAGTGAACAGTGACTTAGATGAAAATAGAATATTAGTGAACAGTGACTTAGATGAAAATAGAGTATTAGTGAACAGTGACTTAGATGAAAATAGAGTATTAGTGAACATTGAGAGCGACCAAATTGAAAATGTAGTATTGACAAATAGAGACAGTGAGATGATGTTATCAGATATCAATAATAATGGATTATTGAAGGATGAAAATTATGAGAATAAGATTAGTGTCCAATTGAATTGTAATAACATTGACCTTTTATTGAAAGATAACGAGCAAAAGCATATGGCAAGTGAATCATTAGAAAGAACCAACTTAGATATACCGTATATATATAGTATTGAAATAACAAAAGAAGAGGACAGCTATAATATCGACCCAAAGCGAACTGATAAAGAACGTAGTAAATTCATGGAATTGATAAAACTTAACTATTCAGACTTAACTAACATTCCAGCAATTCAACATAACTATGAAATGAACCTCAAACTTAAATCAGAAGAACCTGTACGCACTGTTCCGAGAAGACTTTCATATCAGGAGAAGAAAGAAGTAGATACCCAAATAGATGAACTATTGAAAAAAGGCTTCATAAGAGAAAGTAAATCGCCTTACAGCTCTGCAATAGTATTAGTTAAGAAAAAATCAGGGGAAAAAAGAATGTGTGTAGATTACAAACAGCTTAATAAGATTTGCATTCGTGATGGATATCCATTGCCACTAATAGACGACTGCTTAGAGAGATTAGAAGGGAACACAATTTTTACACTTTTAGATTTGAAACACAGTTATCACCAAGTAAAAGTAGCAGAAAGTTCAGTGCAGTATACAGCATTTGTCATACCTAGCGGACAATATGAATACACAAGAATGCCTTTTGGGCTTATGAATGCACCAGCAGTATTTATGAGATTTATTAATTTCATTTTACAACCATTAATTCGCGAAGGTAATGTAGTAGTTTACATGGACGATATCGCTATAGGTTCCAAGTCGTTGAACGAACATCTTATAACAGTAGGTAGAGTTTTAAGAATTCTCGCAGAATATCGACTAGAAATTAAGGTTAGTAAATGTCAATTTGGTTATGAAAGTATTGAGTTCTTGGGATATACCCTTTCTGGTAAGGGAATAAGCCCAAACTGTGAACACACAGCAACCATTAAGCATCTGCCATTGCCAAAAGATCGCCATGAAATGCAAAAGGTTTTGGGATTATTCTCTTATTTTAGGCGTTTCATTCCTGCTTACTCAAGAATAGCAAAACCATTACAAGAACTTACAAAACCTGGAACTAAGTTTGAGCTTCAAGACAAATGCATACAAATTTTTGAATATCTTCGAGAAAAACTGATTTCGTCACCAGTATTAGCTCTGTATAATCCAAATCGAGAAACAGAATTGCATTGTGATGCAAGTAGTGAAGGTTTTGGTGGAATTTTGTTGCAGAAACAAGATGACAATAAGTTTCACCCAACAGCATATTTTTCACAGAGAGCGACAAAACTAGAGGCAAGATACGAAAGTTTCAAGCTGGAAACGTTAGCTGTGATCTATTCATTGAGGAAATTTCGAATTTATTTAGAAGGGATTCCGTTTAGAATTATAACAGATTGTAACTCAGTAGTTTTATGTTTAGGAAAGGGACGTCTTCATTCAAATATCGCCAGATGGGCCATAGAGCTAGCAAATTATAATTACACTTTAAAACATCGTAGTGGAAAATATATGTCCCATGTGGACACCTTAAGTAGATATCCTTCAGCGCTTAATCAAGATTTTGAATATGAACCAATAGTGACAATTCATGAAAGTGATAACAAAGACCGAATAGTTTCCGTGATTGAGTGTGACGACATTAATCTTCAGCTTCAGATAACACAAAACAGGGACAACCATATAGGAAAATTAAAAGAACAATTGGAGCATGGACCTGTTAAGAAATTTTCATTGAGCGATGGAATTGTTTATAAAATAGGTGAGAACGACGTTGAGCTGTTTTATGTCCCAGCTGAAATGGAAACGCAAATAATCAGAAGAGTTCACGAAAACTTATGTCACTTAGGAACTGAGAAATGTATGAAAGAAATCTTAAGACATTATTGGTTCCCGAATATGAGATCTAAAATCGATTTGTTTATAGGAAATTGTTTAAATTGTATCATGTTTTCAGTCCCCACACATGCGAACAATCGAACACTTCACAATATTCCTAAGCGACCAATCCCATTCGACACCTTACACGTAGACCATTTTGGACCACTTCCCGCTGTTATATCAAAGAAGAAGCATGTATTAGTTATCATTGACGCCTTTACGAAATTTGTAAAATTGTTTTCTGTAAATACGACAAGCACTAAAGAAGTCAACACATGTTTTTCAAAGTATTTTCAATTTTATAGTCGTCCACGTAGAATTATTAGCGATAGAGGAACGTGTTTTACATCATTAGAATTTAGTAAATTTTTGTTAGAAAATAATATAGAGCACGTGAAAGTGGCAACTGCTTCACCCCAAGCGAATGGTCAGGTAGAACGGGTTAACAGAACTATGAAAGCTATGCTCGCCAAAATAACTGAGCCAATAAATCACGAAGATTGGAGCAAACTTTTAATAAAGGCTGAATATGCAATTAATAACTCAGTCCATTCGACCACGAAAGAATTGCCTTCAGTGTTGTTATTCGGAGTCCAACAGAGGGGTTGTAATATTGACGCGTTAACAGAATACTTAGATGATAAACAAGACCGAACTCAAAGCGATTTAGAATCAGTACGTAAGAAATCTTTGGATAAAATCGAGCATTGTCAGCAGAAGAGTGAAGAGTATTTTGAAAGGAATCACAAAAATCATATTGAGTTCTTGGAAGGCGATTTCGTTGTAATGAGAAACATTGACACCACAATAGGTACAAATAAAAAATTTGTTCCGAAGTACAGGGGTCCGTACATCATCAAGAAGGTATTGCCGAACGACAGATATGTGTTAAATGACATTGAAAACTGCCAAATAAGCCAAATCCCGTATGAGGGCATTATAGAGGCATGCCGATTAAGGAAATGGGCAGATTGGCGTAATCAGTGTGAAAGTGACCCCTACTTAAATAGTTAACAAAATATATATATACACATATAATTAAAATTACTCTTAATTACATATTTACGATCGAGGGCGATCTAATTGTCAGGATGGCCGAGCTGTTAGGTTGTTTTAGTATTATAACCCTACATTTGTATTTACCTTGCTGCTAGCTTATAATTATTAGTGTTAATCTACAATTGTATTTACTATTAACGTTGTACGAAATATCGTAAGTATCCGAATAAGTATCGATATGAATAATCATCCGATAGTTCTAGTTCTGCGAACTAGAACTATGCGAGAACTAGATCGGAATAGAACCAGAGATCGGAGCTGGATTCAATGAGCACTTTTGCGGTATCAACAGGACAGAGTGGTTGGTAAAGAATTAAGTAAAATAAAATCATAAAAAGTACGAAACATCCGTGTACTTTCTGCGCCAATAAAATGTTCAATCTTTTTTGGATGGATCGTTGGGGCTCAACCCTCCGATCTGTTTTATTGTGATTTAT